>NC_079389.1:23263644-23303644 GCF_029220125.1 Pseudoliparis swirei
ATAAAATGACGTGGATCAGTCGGCCGATCAGGAAGACGTCCCCGCTCAGATGTTCCGAACCCGGCTGATGAAGCTGTTCCGTTTTCTGGATTCCTCGTCTCCTCTACATCTCTATCACCTCCTCCTCTTCCTCTGAAACTCTCCACATACGGAGATGCTGAGTGCTGAGCTCGTAAATTTAACTTTTTACAGTTGTCACCGAACCGATTACTTTTTTTTTAACTTGCATGTATTTGCGACTCGGAGGTCTTGAAAAGAAGACGGGCGTGAAAACCCGGCGAGGAGACGGACGCTCCGAAGACAACGGCAATTACCAGCGAGGATAATTTACCGTCCAGATTAACGCGCAGTTGAAGGGAAGGTTTTCACGACTGGGGCGCCAACAAATAAACACAATTTGGAGATGACACCTCCCCGGTGGGTGGGTGGGGGGGGGGGGGGTTGAAAGGGTGGAGGGACAGCGCCATACCCCGAATTCCACCCGGGTGATGGTGGTGTCAGATGGTCCCGGCCTCTTCCCCCCCCCCCCAACCCCCGAGGGACGGAAAGGTTATCCCGTTCTGCAGAGAAACACGAACGTGGAAGGCGCGATAAGGTTCTCCGGGACAGCTGTGGCCTAATTTAAAATCCACACCAGCCGTTACGCGGCGCTGGCGGATCACAGCCGGTCACCCGATAGCAGTGTGAAAATGAGACAATTTACGTTTTAAGATACACGCAAATCGATTCGCTCGCAGCACTTGGCGGGGTCAGATTTCACCCGTCGGGGGCTTCTAATATCCGACTGGAGGTTTCATATCAAAACGAGCAACCAGCTGCAGAATTAGATTCATCCGCCATCGTGGGCAAAAAACATATGGTTCATCATCGCGGTGGGAACCTTTAGAGGACTTATACATCTTTTAATGTTTCAACCTGTAAGAGATGAGAAGATAAGAAGCTCTAAACACGAACGTGGTCATCAGCTTTGGTGTTTTAAACAATAATCATCCTTATTTCCTTTATTTTTCTGGGCTTTCTTGGTCTTAAAGGGCCAGTGTGTTGGATTTGCCCTCTAGTGGTGAGGTTGAAGATTGCAACTAAGGGAACGCGTGTAAACCCCATGAATAGGCCCTCTCTAGAGATCATGTTGGGTTGGTTCCTTCTGGGCCACTGTAGAAACCGGCAGCCCTTCAGCCTGTGGATATAAAGTGAGTAAAGACGTATGACATTCCCTTCCTGCCGATAGATTCCTCTACAGGCTTCACGCTACCAGACTTCTGGACCTGTTTCTGTCCTTTCCGACGCTCCACCGGTGTGTTCAATCACATTCCTGGTGGCTGTACTCCACTTTGGGGAGGTTCTGGTGTTGTTTTAACGCCACTCGACATGGAACCGAGCCACCTTTCATGTCCTCGGGTTCACCTGTGAGTTTCCTGCCGTAAGTCGAGACGTCTGCAGTGGGAAAGGAAAACGGTTGATTTCCTTCTGTAATTGTTCACACTGGCCCTGGACGAGGATTTATGTGACGGGTTGACAAAAACACGTTATTTCTCTATTTTAAGAGTATTATTTCACGCCTTTATTGGACAGGGAGCAGCGTAGTGGCGGACCGGTGGCTGGAGTTTGGGACAAGTCCATCCACCGACCGTGAGGAAACCTTCAGATCCATCTCACTGTGGCCGTCTGAACTAATCCCGTAGATTCATGAGTACCGAGCACCAAGTGTAGACCGCATTCCAAAGATAGATGAGATATTTAAAGCCCGGCCTCTAAAGGCATTAACTTAGGAACCCAGAGGAAGCTGAACCCCCCCCCCCCCACAAAGTGTCCCACTTCATCAGCTCGTCCCGAGCCAAGTCCGATCCCTCCCGCCTCGGCGAGCTCGAAGGCTTACAAGGTGTCCGCGATGGGAATAACGTGCGAGGACAGATGGCGTTGGCGCTGGACACGTGAAGACAAACGGTGGAGCGCCAACGGAGCAAATGTTTGAAATGTTTTTGTGTGTTTTTTGTCGTCGTTGTCGTGGCAGGTGTGGGCCGGGCAGGTGTGTGACTCCGGTGGTTAAGTCTCACAAGTCCTCGAGTCACTCAAACACCCACTTAGCGGTGTCACGGCGCCGGTGTGAAGACGTGGCCAGCAGGGGGCGACAGAGAGGGCAACAAGCCACAGTTATGACACTAGGTGATCGGGTTCATCCTCAGAGCGCCAACGGTCACGATGGGAGCCATTTCCCTATTTATGAATGAAATCCTAACTATTAAATATTCTAATATGTATATATATATATAACTATATATATATGTATTAGTATATGTATATATATGTATGTATATATAAATATATGCATGTATATATATATAAATATATATATATGTATATATAAATATATACATATATATATATAGACAGTATATATATACAATAAAGGTGTATAATGTTTTACAGGAAGATCTGTAGTGATGGTTCTGGCGCCCCCTGTGGAATAAAGTGGTAGTGTTGGTTCTGGCATTTCTGGAAGGATAGATTCATTAAAATCAGAGTTTTGAGATTCGAGATGGTGGCCGGTGAGCACTTCAGGTGGATAACCGACCTTGACCCATTTCTGCGGGGTCCTCAGAAAGCTCCGACAGGGAACAGGGTGGCTATGAATGTCGCCTGCAGCAGCGGCGAAGGGCACGGCACACCCGCCAACGACGGATATAAATGTAACCCCTGAGGCTGAAGGAGAGGACGAGGGCCCGAAGCTGTCAGAGTTGTCACCGACCTCTTGCCCCCCCCCCCACCCCCGTCTTCCACTTGTCCGTTCATTCATTGCCACCCGAGTGCCTCATCCATCTCCTATCTCCTCGTCTGTCTCCTGTCTCCTCATTCGTCTCCTCCTCATCCCAAGTCAACCTCTGACTCTGAGTTCTCCTTCACGCAGATTTATATCAGCCGACTTTTTCTTTTCCTGCTTTTGCTACGAGCGCTTCAGGAATAAAAAGGAGGTTTAAATAATATGAATTATATAATAATAATGTATAATCCAAGATAAAGTTTTATTATTGACAGAAGCACTTTCTTTAAAAAAAATACTTATAATTGCGGGACGGCATTTAAGTTATTTTTATTTTTTTTACAGATTCAAATCAATGATTTCAAATAATAATTAACAAATAAATTCTGATAATTATAATTTTTTAAAATACCTTAGTTAAATTCACAAGCATGTTTGTATATTTAAAATTAATAAAATAAGTACATTATTTAAGCTGCTCCATTAAACTTGTACAGATGCTTAAAATATATATATTCTAATATTAATATTAGGTAATATTATTATATGATTATAGATTAAGATACACCTTTCCACATTAATACATCATTACAATTCAATATTTAACATGAATAGAAAATGGAGCATTTTGCTTCCCAACTACTTTAAAATGTTTTTATTTTGATGCTGCAACTTGAATTAATTTGACATGACGGGTCGAGTGTCAGCTCGTCTTCATCGGGGCTACACGAGAGCACTTCCTGTGCCGAAAAACACAGCGAGCATGCTGGGAGATCTGTCGCTCAACCTGTCTGCTTTGTGACCTGCCGGGCGGCGACCCCCAGCAGGCCGCCGCCCGCCGCCATCGACCCCCGTGACCTCCGCTATCGCGAGCGTGCAGGTGAACCAACACGCCTCATTCAAACAACGCGCGGGCCCTTTCTCTCACGTACACACACACTCACACACTCACACACACACACACCCACACACTCACACACACACACACACACACACACCTCACACACACACACACACACACACACCTCACACACACACACACACACACACACACCTCACACACACACACACACACTCACACACACACACACACACACACACACACACACACACACTCACACACACACACACACTCACACACACACACACTCACACACTCACACACACACACACACTCACTCACACACACACACTCACACACACACACACACACACACACACACACACATACACACACACACACACACACTCACACACACACACACACACACACACACACACACACACTCACACACACACACTCACACACACACACACACACACACACACACACACAAACACACACACACTCACACAGACACACACACTCACACACAAACACACACCCACACACACACACACACACACACACACACACACACACACACACACTCACACACAAACACACACACACACACACACACACACACACACACACACACACACTCACACACAAACACACTCACACACACACACACACACTCACACACAAACACACTCACACTCACACACACACACACACTCGCGCCTGCCAAACCTCTCGCGGCCAAGCATCACAGTCCTTTTGTCAAACAGGGAACGTAGCGCTGGCTCCCGCTTGTTAGCGACCCATTGTAGCATTAGCACTTGTCATTGTCGCATTAGCACTTGTCATTGTAGCGTTAGCACTTGTCATTGTAGCGTTAGCACTTGTCATTGTAGCGTTAGCACTTGTCATTGTAGCGTTAGCACTTGTCATTGTCGCGTTAGCACTTGTCATTGTAGTGTTAGCACTTGTCATTGTAGCGTTAGCACTTGTCATTGTAGCATTAGCACTTGTCATTGTAGCGTTAGCACATTGTCATTGTAGCGTTAGCACATTGTCATTGTAGCGTTTGTTAGTAACCTTTTAGTTCCGCGTGTACGAAACATTTATATTTGTAAAACTATGTTAACATGATCTGTTTCTTCAAAATGTGCTTCTCTTCCTAATAAATGACCAAACTACAGCTTCAAGTAGTTCAGTGAAGTCAGAGAAAAACAAAGATGGCGAAGTCAAAAACAAAGATGGCGGCAGGCAAAAACAAAGATGACAATTTCCAAACAAAAAACATAATGACTGGGGCAAAAACAAAAATGGCGACAGAAAAACCCAAAAGAGGGACGAACTCAGACGATCAGAGAGAGAGTCATAGAGAGAGAGAGAGATACATAGAGAGAGAGAGAGAGAGAGAGACATAGAGAGAGAGAGACATAGAGAGACATCTGTAAACTAGAGGCGAGGGATTACTGGACATGTGAGCCTCCTCCTCCTCCTCCTCCTCCTCCTCCTGACACATGACCACTTTATTAATGTGGATTAATTTTCATCTGATGACAGTCAGCGCACGAGGAAATGGGAACTATAGCAACGGCACCCAGTGATGGGGACACTGAGATGTACATACAGGACTGTCTCAGAAAATTAGAATATTGTGATAAAGTTCTTTATTTTCTGTAATGCAATTAAAAAAACAAAAATGTCATGCATTCTGGATTCATTACAAATCAACTGAAATATTGCAAGCCTTTTATTCTTTTAATATTGCTGATTATGGCTTACAGCTTAAGAAAACTCTAAAATCCTATCTCATAAAATTTTAATATTTCCTCAGACCAAGTAAAAAAAAGATTTATAACAGCTGAGTGTTTGTCAAGGCTCAGGAAACCCTTGCAGGTGTTTCGAGTTAATTAGACAATTCAAGTGATTTGTTTAATACCCTACTAGTATACTTTTTCATGATATTCTAATATTTAGAGATAGGATATTTGAGTTTTCTTAAGCTGTAAGCCATAATCAGCAATAAATCAGAATAAAAGGCTTGCAATATTTCAGTTGATTTGTAATGAATCCAGAATGCATGACATTTTTGTTTTTTTAATTGCATTACAGAAAATAAAGAACTTCATCACAATATTCTAATTTTCTGAGACAGTCCTGTATATTCTATTAGCTATTAAAACTAAAATAAATACATTAGAAATATGACACTTTAAGTTTTGTTTTATTTGCTTTGGTAATGTGGTAAAATTGACAGAAAGCTGATTTAAATCTGACAAATGAACACATTACCTTTAAATTAATGAGTTAAAACAGATATAATGGGTCAGAATATAGTGATGTATCATTAGATACGCATTTGTGTTATTTGGTTTGGTAAACATTTCATACATTTCTGTTTATTATAATTATATAAATAAGAATAAGAATTATATAAATAACATACTTAATATATTTATTTTCATTTTTTATTTAAAACTAAATAAAGTCCAAACATAAATGTGTTTATTTGGGGCAAACAATGAACATACAATAAAATCACATAATATTAAATAAAGAATTGATTGAACACATAATGTCACAAAAATAATATAAATAGACGCTGTAATAACAATAATAATAATACAAATAATAATAGTAATAATAATAAGGGAGTGTTTAAATAATTTGTTTGTAAAATATTTGAAAGTTAAAAAGAAGAAAATACACGGTAACATATATATATAAATATATATATATATATAAGTATATATATATATATATAAATACATATATATATATATATGGGAAACAAAGTGGTGCGTTTGTGGAACATGCAAGTTTTGTAAGACGTCCCAGTTCGTCACGGTCATGCACCAAATTCACACACACACACACACACACACACACACACACACACACACACACACACACACACACACACACACACACACACACACACACACACACACTCAGATCAAAGTCTTTCCTCGTGGTGAACAACTCTATAAATAGCTCATATGTTAATGTTCTCATTACAACAGGCTTTGTGTGTGCATGTGTGTACAAGAATGTGTGTGTTTGTATGCAGGAGGGGAACGTGTGTACACCCTGAGAGTGTGTGTGTGTGTGTGTGTGAAGCCGACAGGTTTCACCACCTCTCTGATCCTCTCTCTCTCTCTCTCTCTCTCTCTCTGTCTTCATGTTTTCTGAAACTCTTATCGCCTTGAAGACGATGGTCAACAACATCAAGTAAACAACATCAAGTAAACAACATGGAGTAAACAACATGGAGTAGACGACATGGAGGCCGTGTGTCACACTGTAAGTGGCGACAGCCTCTTCGTTACTCATCTGTTGCACGTCTGACACAGATTAATGAATGCATTAACTTTATTAATTAACTTCAATGTGGAAGCTTTTCATTTTTAAGAAAATAAAACCCTAAAAACTTGACGATAGCAAAAAAACATTTATTGAGTGAAGTCAAAGTCATTTGAACTATTGTTAATAATTATAAATCAGGAGACGCGTTACAAGAACAAAAAACTTTAAAATATTGATTATTAGAAGCAGCTTTTCACAATAAAGCGCAGTCACAGTTTATTTCTGTAAAACGTCTCAATACCGTCTGACGTGAGCTTATCGTCTCTATTTAGCTTCTTAAAGCTTTTACTTTCATTTCTTTCGGGCTGCTTGATGCCCTCAGAGATGCCGGAGGAGTCGGCGGTTCGATTCCCGCCACCGGGTCTCCTGGCAGAAGAGAGCCGAGAGCAGCTGGAGAAACACGAGGTCACATGGGATCAGGCTTTCCCTCCAAACAGCTGGCCAAATAAACGCCGACACACACACACACACACACACACACACACACACACACACACACACACACACACACACACACACACACACACACACACACTCACACACACGCATTGTGGGAGGGCACAAAGGGTGTGAACACACTCGGCTTCGTGCACACACACAAAAAAATAAAAAGTCGCCGCTCAGCCGTCACAGGAAACCGCCAAACGCCATGTGAAGAAGTTTCCAGGAGGAGAAGATGATGATGCTGCTGCTGATGATGATGATGATGAATGGGCCTTCATCAGCTTCACTCATTTGTAAAAAACTTTTCAGGCGAAACAGAAGAAGAAAAAAACGACGTGTATTTGTGAGTTTCAGGTTCCTGAGACGTTTAGTTACGATCCAAGAATCAAAGATTTTCAAATTGATATTCTATATATATATATATATATATATTAAATATATTATATATTAAATATATACATATATATATATATATTAAAACATATATATATACATATATGTATATATATACTGTATATATCATAAATATATTATATATTAAGTATATACATATATATATATATTAAAACATATATATATATATACATTTATATTCATATAAAATATATTATATATTTAATATATATATAAACATATATATATATATTAAAACATATATACATATATTATATATTTAATATATTTATATATTAAAACATATATACATATATATATATACTTATATATATATGTATATATATATATATATATACTTATATATATATGCGTCATCTCTGTATTGATCCGGTACACAGCTCACGCCTCACACGTCTGAGTCTCTCTGGGGACGGACCGCCTGACTGGATTCCACCGTGAAAAGAAAAACAGCCGACATGTCTGAACAAGATTAATGAACGATGGCAACTTCCTACAAATTCAATTTAGCTTTTTTTTGGGTCTTTAAATGGAAAGTGAGGATCATAAATACATCCCAGCATGCACCTTCAGACCAAGTGCCAGCACTGACATGGGAGTACGCTCCGGTACACGGAAAACCAAGACGAGTACTTTTGTAGTTTGAGAGTATGAAAAATAATAATATATATATATTTAAATGGATGAAAACAAACACGTGTGTTATATTTAAAGTCATTCTGACAGACCAAACTTTACCAACAAAAAGCTTCCTGTCGATTGGTGAGTTGATGACATGTGACCAACCGGCTGACCTCCTGTTGAATCAATTAACTTCATCAACGGGAGTGAATACATTGTTGGAATATCTTTAATTGTTTTCCACAATGACACATGTGTGTGTGTCTGTGTGTGTGTGTGTGTGTGTGTGTGTGTGTGTGTGTGCGTGTGTGTGTTGGGATCATCAACGTGTAACAACATTGTTCGCGGCTTATCAGAACATTTACGTCTCTCCATGAGATGTCTGCGCCTGCCGGCCACGACGGAGATGAGTTGAGCCTGAATGCCCCTAGAGGGTTGCCCTTTTTTAAACTGAAGGTTTAAAAAAGGGCACCAGCACATTGAAGGTTTTCTTGAATGCAAGATAGCAGGTATGACACTTTATTGTGTTTTCTCCACTGGAAACCTCCCAGAAGGCCATCCTGCATTACGCTTCACTGCGATCTCCGTAACCTGAATCGATCGACCTTTAGCCAGTCGGATTGTTTATTTCACTGTATGGAGGCAGCTGAGCGTTCATCAGATAAATGTTCAGCAGCAACCCGTACCACGAGGGTCCGCCCCCCCCCCCCCTCGTGTACAGGATCTGGGATGTAAGTGGCGTTGCGTCTGGGGACGGATTAAACGGGGAAACCGTCTGCGCTGACGGACGGAGGCCTCAAAGAGACCCGCATGTCAGCGGGGAGAGGCAATTTATAGCAATCCGTCCACCAGCTCTTCAGTCACAGATTCACTGTGTAACCCTATCTGTGCACACACACACACACACACACACACACACACACACACACACACACACGCACACACACACACACACAGACACACTCGCTGTACTCTCCATGGAGGATTTAATGGCCACCGGCACAATGGGACTCATTCAAAGTAACCGAAACCCAAATCTTACACGGTTTACAATGAATAAATAAATACGATCTCTGGAGTATCGGAATCTCAAACATAAATCAGGGCGCATTGCAAAAATATAATGTTATGAACCCATTACGAATTTTGCCCAAAGCAAATTTAACAGCACATATATAAATATGTATATATATATCAAAGATGTAAACCAGCCTCTTAGAATATACATATAAATATATATATATATATATATATATATGTATGTGTATATATATACATATATTTATATATGTATATATATACATATAAATATAAACGTATATATATAAACATATATATATATAAACATATATATATATACGTATATAAATATAAATATATATATATATATTTATATTTATATTTATACGTATATAATAAATACTTTATAAATTAGATGAATCAGTTAAAGTCTAATTATTTCTCTCATTGGTAAACAAACTGTCAGATTTAATAACCTGCAATGATTCGGCTCCAATTATCAGAACAATTATTAATCATTCAGGCTCCCTCTTGTGGCTCAAAGAGGAACTGCACGTTGAAAAGTCAACGAAAGGATCGAGTAAGAAGTTTTACTAATTTATTTAGAGACTCAAATCTAATCTCCTGGAGCCGCCGACAGCTTTCACCAACTTTACATGATTTAAGGTTTTCATTGACTGTCAGTCTGAGACGTGCTACCCGGGTCAGAGGTCAAAGGTCAAAGAGTTTGAGGAGCTCAGACGTCAGAAAAAAATAAAAACGTTACCGTGAAAAACAAGGAATTTGAAAACAGATTAATATAATATTAAAATAATTTGGACATATGATGATAAAAATTCTCCAGATAGAAGGAAACCTGACAGCTGGTCCATGTCTCGTTGAAAGGTTTTAAATGGGCTTTCCTCTGATGAAGATGGACTAATGCATTACAGGTGTGTGTGGACTTTACTCTCTTCTTTATTCTCTTCTTTACTTTCTTCTTTACTTTTACTTCTACTACTTATGCATTCAATTGTGTCATCGTCCGCCTGTAAGAGCTGGAATTTAATTATTTTCTATATTATAACGTAAAGAAATAAACAACAAAAATACTACCCAAAATAATTCACTGGTATTTATAATTTATTTTTATTGTTATTTCTTACTTTGTTCTGCGCAAACAATTTGAATATTATATCTATAATATATATATATATATAAATATTAGATATTGTTTTCAAATATATATATATATATATTATAAATCTATTATTTATATTTCGTATTTATATTAGTGCTGTGAAAAATAACGCGTTATGATTAAATTACAGGATTAATTAGTTGTTTTTTTAACGCATTTAACGAAGGCGCAGAATGAGCTTCCAATCCGTCTGTTGTTGGTCGTCTCTAACCAGCAGCGTGTCATTCTGTCTCTAGTGTCGCGTTAACACGACTCCGATCTCCGTCTCGCGCGCCGCAGAGCTCCGATGCCGGCGTGTGCGCGCACATCGGGATGAAAAAAAGTCACTTGCACCCCGCCAACAACTCTTCTCGGCTCGCGCGCGGCAGAGCTCCGTTTCACAGCTCCGTTTCACAGCCCTAATTTATATATAATATATATATATAATATATATATTATATATCGTATTTCTATATAATATACACTACCGTTCAAAAGTTTGGGATCACCCAGACAATTTTGTGTTTTCCATGAAAACTCACACTTTTATTTATCAAATGAGTTGCAAAATGTATAGAAAATATAGTCAAGACCAGACTTACTCAACAGGCGGCCCGAGATATGCCTGGTTATAAATGCATATTATAATTAGCCAACCAAAATCGTGTGAAAATTAGGTAGTAATAAATACAGTAAATAAAATGGTACAAATATATGTTAATAATAATTTGTGGCCCTTTACACCTGTTGTGGTTTAAATGTGGCCCTCTTGGCCTCCGAAGTTGAGTACCCCTGGTCAAGACATTGACAAGGTTAGAAATAATGAGTTGTATTTGAAGTATTACTTTTTTTCCTCAAACTTTGCTTTCGTCAAAGAATGCTCCTTTTGCAGCAATTCCAGCATTGCAGACCTTTGGCATTCTAGCTGTTAATTTGTTGAGGTAATCTGTTGAAATGTCACCCCACGCTTCCTGAAGCACCTCCACAAGTTGAATTGGCTTGATGGGCACTTCTTGCGGACCATACGGTCAAGCTGCTCCCACAACAGCTCAATGGTTGAGATCTGGTGACTGTGCTGGCCACTCCATTACAGACAGCAAGCTGCCTGCTTCTTCCCTAAATAGTTCTTGCACAATGTGGAGGTGTGCTTTGGGTCATTGTCCTGTTGGAGGAGGACATTGGCTCCAATCAAGCGCTTCCCACAGGGTATGGCATGGCGTTGCCAAATGGAGTGATAGCCTTCCTTATTTAAAATCCCTTTTACCTGGTACAAATCTCCCACTTTCCCAGCACCAAAGCAGCCCCAGACCATCACATGACCTCCACCATGCTTGACAGATGGTGTCAGGCACTCTTCCAGCATCTTTTCACCTGTTCTGCGTCTCACAAATGTTCTTCTGTGTGATCCAAACACCTCAAACTTGGATTCATCTGTCCAGAACACCTTTTTCCAATCTTCCTCTGTCCAATGCCTGTGTTCTTTTGCCCATACCAATCCTTTCTTTTGATTGGCCAGTCTCAGATATGGCTTTTTCTTTGCCACTCTGCCTAGAAGGCCAGCATCCCGGAGTCGCCTCTTCACTGTCGACGTTGACACTGGCGTTTTGCGGGTACCATTTAAAGAAGCTGCCAGTTGAGGACCTGTGAGGCGTCTGTTTCTCAAACTAGAGACTCTAATGTACTTGTCTTCTTGCTGAGTTGTGCACCGGGGCCTCCCACTTCTCTTTCTGCTCTGGTTAGAGCCCGTTTGTGCTGTTCTCTGAAGGGAGTAGTACACACCGCTGGAGGAAATGTTCAGTTTCTTTGCAATTTCTCGCATGGAATAGCCTTCATTTCTAAGAACAATAATAGACTGGCGAGTTTCACATGAAAGTTCTTTTTTTCTGGCCATTTTGAGAGTCTTATCGAACCCACAAATGTGATGCTCCAGATAATCAACTAGCTCAAAGGAAGGCCAGTTTGATAGCTTATATCTCCAGCATAACTGTTTTCAGCTGTGCTAACATAATTGCACAAGGGTTTTCTAATCAGACATTAGTCTTCTAAGGCGATTAGCAAACACAATGTACCATTAGAACACTGGAGTGATCGTTGATGGAAATGGGCCTCTATACACCTCTGGAGATATTTCATTAGAAACCAGACGTTTCCACCTAGAATAGTAATTTACCACATTAACAATGTATAGAGTGTATTTCTGATTGATTTAATGTTATCTTCATTGAAAAAAACAATGCTTTTCTTTGAAAAATAAGGACATTTCTAAGTGATCCCAAACTTTTGAACGGTAGTGTATATAACATAAATATACCTTGTATATATATATATATATAAATACAATGTATTTATTATATATATTGTATATATATCGAATTTATATAAAAATATATATATATTTAATAAATATATAAATATATAATATATCGTATTTATATATATATATTATGTATATATATTACATATAAAATATATTTACATACACACACAGTTTTTCGGGGTTATGATGAACGTCCCTCTGGACGCTCATCGGGAGGAGGATGGGTGTGTGTGTGTGTGTGTGTGTGTGTGTGTGGGGGGGGTTATATATTTACTGCATGTAGACACGTGAAGGTCAGACGTGCATAAAGTGCTCCGTGATGGCTTTGCCAAATGGACCCCCCCCCCCTCCCTCTGTGTCGCCTCCTCAGACATGATGGTGAGTTCAGGGCCACAAAGAGACGTCTGTGGGAATCGAACGCCGGTGTAAAGGGACGTCTGGCCCTCGAGTCGGCGAGGAATAATTACCCCCCCCCCCGGCCCCCCCTTAAGATAATGTAGGACTTGTTCCTGCGGCGCATGAACTCACCGAGTCACGGAACTCTGTTCTGAAGAACTCGTTGTTTGTTTTTTCATGATAATTTTTTATTTGTATTTATTTACATATTTTTAGTATATTAATCCACATCGTGAACGAGCCACAGCTCCAGATCCAGATTATTGTTATTTAAACACATTTACATCGTACAGCTCAACTGTAATTGTTTCCCGACAGGAGGCGTGACCTTCGACCTCTCTAGCGCCACCTGCCTGCAGATGAGTGAAAAAGAAGAGAAAGAAGAGAAAGAGAGAAAACAGAGTTGTGAGATCCTCACCTGCCCCCGCGGTGTGTGGTCTGACCTCGAGAGGTCTATGGCGTCACTGACATGGGGGGACACCCCGGGGTGTGAGTGTGTGTGTTTATTTTATACTTGGACCGCATTTATTTACTTGTCGTCCCCTTTCAAACCGCCCAACAGATTAGTTTTGATGGTTTGATGGATAACACACACACACACACTCACACACACACACACACACACACACACACACACACACCTACACACACACACACACACAGACACACTCACGTCTCCGGTTGCAGGACGATGTGTCTGAACAAAGCTGATCTGAATCTACGGGCGACACAATAGACGCACAGTGTCCTCTGGTACACACACACACGGCAGCACAGCTGCACACACACACACACACACACACACACACACACACACACACTTCCTCTTTTACTTAAACACACACACACCTCATTGGCTCTGCTGCAGCATTTACATACATCAGAACTATTAAAAAGTAGAGATGCACACACATACGCACACACACACACCTACACACACACCTACACACACACCCACACACACACCATGCAGCATTGATTACCCCCGCTGCATTAAAGCCAGACCCCCCCCCCCCCCCCTGGCCTCCAGGAGCGACACCTCGGCCGGCTGTATCCCGTGTGGCGTTTGTGAAAACACGGCGTGCCACCGCCGGGCGGCGCGGGCATCAGAGCGGACGCCTCTTTACGAGCTGTTGCTCGACGGGTTCCTGCAGGCGAGCAGCGAGCCGCTAAATCAATGCGTCCAGCTGTTCCGCCGGCTCGGCCCAGACTCTCTGGACGCGCAGCAGGTGTATGGCCCCCCCGGCCCCGACACACACACACACACACACACACACACAGACGCTCACATAACAAATAATAACGGCCTCCACACACGGCCCATCTATCACGGTTATGGCCCGGCCCGGGAGACCGCCGCTCACACACACACACACACACACACACAGACACGCACGCTGAAGTGTGTGTCTGTGTGTGTGAGTGTGTGAGTGTGTGTGTGTGTGAGTGTGTGTAATACACAGTTGTGGAAACACACACTGACAAGAATTCCTGCACACACGTAAAATGTGTCACACATGTTGGCGTCATCTATACTTGTGAGGACCTTTGTGCACACACACACACAGACACACACACACACGCACAGACACACACACACACACACACACACACACAGACACACACACACACGCACACACACACACACACACACACACACACACAGACACACACACACACACACACACACACACACACACACACACACATGGAGGAAGAACTCAGCGATGGAAACGAAAAGAAGTAAAAAACAACAGAAAATTAATCAGCGAGAATTCACATCTGGTGTAACTCACGAGGACGAGGAGGAAGAGGAGGAAGAGGAGGAGAGAAAGACGAGGAGAAGGAGGAGGAAGAGGAGGAAGAAGCGAGGTGTGATTCAGCAGGTGATGGAAGCAAATTTGACTAAAGAGTGAAACAGAGAGGAGGAGAGGAAACGAGAGGGGAAAGGATAGAAGATAAGAGGAGGAGAGGAGAGGAGGAGAGGAGAGGAGGAGAGGAAACGAGAGGGGAAAGGATAGAAGATAAGAGGAGAGGAGGAGAGGAGGAGAGGAGAGGAGGAGAGGAGAGGAGGAGAGGAGGAGGAGGAGAGAGGAGAGGAGGAGAGGAGAGGAGAGGAGGAGAGAGGAGGAGGAGGAGGAGGAGAGGAGGAGGAGGAGAGGAGGAGGAGAGGAGGAGAGAGGAGAGGAGAGGAGGAGGAGGAGAGGAGGAGAGGAGAGGAGAGGAGGAGAGGAGAGGAGAGGAGGAGAGGAGGAGGAGGAGGAGAGGAGGAGAGGAGGAGAGGAGAGGAGGAGAGGAGAGGAGGAGAGGAGGAGGAGAGGAGGAGAGGAGGAGGAGAGGAGGAGAGGAGAGAGAGGAGAGGAGGAGGAGAGAGGAGAGGAGAGGAGGAGGAGGAGGAGAGAGGAGAGGAGGAGGAGGAGGGAGAGGAGGAGAGGAGAGGAGAGGAGGAGAGGAGAGGAGGAGAGGAGAGAGGAGAAGAGAGAGGAGAGGGGGAGAGAGGAGAGGAGGAGAGGAGAGGAGAAGAGGAGGAGGAGGAGGAGGAGAGGAGGAGAGGAGAGGAGAGGAGAGGAGGAGGAGACACCACCGTCAGTAGGAGGAGAGGAGGAGAGGAGAGGAGGAGGAGGAGAGGAGGAGGAGGAGGAGGGAGGAGGAGAGGAGGAGAGGAGGAGAGGAGAGGAGGAGGAGAGGAGGAGGAGGAGGAGGAGGAGAGGAGAAGGAGGAGAGGAGGAGAGGAGGAGAGGAGAGGAGAGGAGGAGGAGGAGAGGAGGAGAGAGAGGAGAGGAGGAGGAGAGGAGAGGAGGAGAGGAGGAGGAGGAGGAGGAGGAGAGGAGAGGAGGAGAGGAGGAGGAGGAGAGGAGGAGGAGAGGAGAGGAGGAGAGGAGGAGAGGAGAGGAGAGGAGGAGGAGGAGAGGAGGAGAGAGAGGAGCAGCATGGAGGAGGAGAGGAGGAGAGAGAGGAGGAGAGAGAGGAGGAGGAGGAGAGGAGGAGAGGAGAGGAGGAGGAGGAGAGGAGAGGAGGAGAGGAGGAGGAGAGGAGGAGAGAGAGGAGAGGAGGAGAGGAGGAGGAGGAGGAGGAGGAGGAGAGGAGGAGGAGGAGACGAGAGGAGAGGAGAGGAGAGGAGAGGAGAGGAGAGGGAGGAGGAGGGGAGAGGAGAGGAGGAGAGGAGGAGGAGAGGAGAGGAGGAGAGGAGAGGAGGAGAGGAGGAGGAGAGGAGGAGAGAAGAGGAGAGGAGGAGGAGAGGAGGAGAGGAGAGGAGGAGGAGAGGAGGGAGAGGAGGAGAGGAGGAGAGGAGGAGAGGAGAAGTGGAGAGGAGGAGAGGAGAGGAGGAGAGGAGAAGTGGAGAGGAGGAGAGGAGAGGAGGAGAGGAGGAGAGGAGACGAGAGGAGAGGAGGAGAGGAGAGGAGGAGCTTTGATTCTCACTAGTCTTCATGTGATTTGTCTCTTTATGAAACATCCGACTCAAATACGAAGACATTAATAACTAGAATGGGCACTTGGTAGAGCGCATACCTTCGCATATCACAAGATTGGGCATTGAATTATGAACATTTTGGCATTAGTTGCATGCCAATTGGACAAAAATGTATCGTGCTATGGTAAAAAAAAGATTTTGACCTTTCCATGACCTTGACCTTGACCTTTGACCCGATTGATCCCAAAATCTAATCAAATGGTTCCCGGATAATAACCAATCATCCCACCAAATTCCATGTGATTCAAGAAGATTTGACCTGTTCATGACCTTTGACCTTGACCTTTGACCCGATCGATCCCAAAATCTAATCAACTGGTCCCCGGATAATAAACAATCATCCCACCAAATTTCATGCGATTCGGTTCAATGCTTTTGAGTTTTGAATAACACGCATACAAATAAATAAATAAATACACGGCGATCAAAACATAACCTTCCGGCATTTTCAATGCGAAGGTAATAATGGGAGAGTATGTGTGTGTGCATGTGTGCATGTGTGTGTGTGTGTGTGTGTGTGTGTGTGTGCATGTGTGTGTGTATGTGTGTGTGTGTGTGCATGTGTGTGTGTGTGTGTGTGTGTGTGTGTGTGTGTGTGACCAACTGCTCCAGAGACATTTCTCCCTCAGCTCTCAACAGCTGGTCAGTGCAGTTGCCCTTTTCACACATGAAAGGCCAACAGTCACCGTGTGTGTGTGAGTGAGTGTGTGTGTGTGAGAGTGTGTGTGTGAGTGTGTGTGAGAGTGTGTGTGTGTGTGTGTGTGTGAGAGTGTGTGTGTGTGTGTAAAAGATGAAGGCAGCTACCGGCAGAAGAAATATACTAGTATATATATATGTAGTAAATATATATTTATTAGTGCTGTGAAAAATAACGCGTTAACTCAGTTAATCCAATTACAGGTTTAACTAGTTTTATTTTTTTAACGCATTTAACGCATGCGCAGAATGAGCTTCCAATCCGTCTGTTGTTGGTCGTCGGGACGAAAAAAAAGTCACTTGCAAAATGAGCTTCCAATGCACACTTCAATCTGAACTCTGTCCGCTCTCATGCAGACGGTCTGTTCATCGGTAATGATCCTTCCGCAGGTTCACCTCCGGAAACCTTGTGACGACTTCTACTTCCTGTAGATCAGGGTCTCAACACGTCGATCGCGACCTGCCAGTCGATCGCGGCGTAGTGTCGGTAGATCGCATGACATTAAAGAGATTGGCCCCCTGACATGTTCTCTAGAGCACGTCTTTGTTCTTTTATTAAACTAAACGTCTGTTGTTGATCGTATCTCCACAGCAGCATGTCATTTCTGTCTCTTCGCGTTGCGTTAACACTTATCGATCTCCGTCTCGCGCGCCACAGAGCTCCGTGCGCGCGCATCGGGACCGAGCAAAAAACAAGTCACTTGTCAATCTGTCCACCTTTAGATTGTATCATGGTGGAGTTAATGGTTGACAAACAAGAGAAACATGTTCTGTTTAACCCTCCTGTTACCTTTACATTTACGAACATATTTTACCCTCGGGGTCAATTTGACCCCATCAATTAAAACCTCCAGAAAATTATTAGAATTAATATTGTTTCCCAAGTTTAAGAGTGAGGTACTTTATGTTTGTTTGTTGACTACCTAAATAGCCCTTTAAATAAATAAAAAAGTTGATATTTCTGATATGTTTGACACAGTGAAAAACAGCCTGGGGTCAAATTGACCCCAAAGAACACCGACATTAAACATTGAATGGGGTCAAATTGACCCGAAAGGTAACAGGAGGGTTAAACATTCTGTTTAGGATGAAGATGTATTAATGTTCCATATGGAAGAAAACTGCTAAGTAACTGCTGAGTTGCAGCACCATTGTATAGAAGAATGTATAAATGTATATATCCGTCCTTCGTCATGAATCTCTATGTTCTCACAAAATATACCGAGAATATCGGTAATATGTGATTAATCATGATTAATCCACAAAAACCTGTGATTAACCCGATTAAAATTTGTAATCGTTTCACAGCCCTAATATTTATATTATATATTCATGTAGTATATATAATATTTATATATATACTCATGTAGTATATACAGATAGATATATATATATATTATATAATGATGTAAGTGTGGTGGAGTGACCCTAGAGGTCGACCCTCGTCTTCCTCTTCCTCATGTTTTAAAGAACATTTTCATAAACGACTGAATAATTTTTTTATTAGCTCGTTTTCATTTTTCCGCCGAAAAATAAATAACGTTGTTTTTCCATAAAGCGTTTCAAACGTTAACCGTCGGCCGTCAACCCGTTTCATTTCCTCGGGGTGATGCATCATCTGGTGTGTGACGGAGGAAAGTACCAACACACTCACACGTGTGTGTGCGGTGCTAATTGAACGTGTGTGTGTGTGTGTGTGTGACACACACGTGTGGCCTCCTCCGGGAGTTCCCGTGTCACGTGATTCTGGTTCCGGCTTCACGTCCATCGGGTCTCAAGGCGTTTCAGGGTTCTGCTGCTTTCACACGGTTACCCAGCATGCACTGGGGGCGCTACGTCGCTTCATTTCCATCGACACCTCGCCTCTGGATGTGTGTGTGTGTGTGTGTGTGTGGGGGGGGCAATCACAACACAGCGCCGCCGGGGTCGTGACCCCGAGGGACCGAGTTTTTATTTCTTTCACCTCCGGAAAAAAAAACTAAATTTTTTTTGTGGCTTCCATGTTTCCTGCTCCTGCAAGTCCTCAACGCCGCCGACCCGCTGACCGTTAATCACGCAGCCGGGAGCGGAGGTGAGCTCAAGCAGCCAGGCAGGTGACCCTCCATCACCCCCCCCCCCCCCCCCAGACCCAATAAATCCCCAGCAGGGCGTTGACGCTCTGGTCTTCGTCACTTTCCAGCTGACGTCGTTAACAAAGGACGACAAGGGGCTCCGTGTGAAGAGAAAGAGAATATATATATATATATAAATATATATGTATATATATACTTACTATATATTTATTTACATATAAATATATATATGTATATATATTTATATATACATATAAATAAATATGTATATTTATATATATAAGTATACTTATATATATATTATATTTATATATATATATTTATATATACATATATAAAAATATATATTCATATATGTATTTATATATATACAACATATTTCAGTTCACATTTTAATTATATGATGGCAGTCAGTTAGTAGATGTAGAGGTACCCCCCCCCCCCCCCACACACACACACACACACAAACACACGTACACAATCACTACTTCCACTGTGTCACTGTCTATTCAAACCATGAGATATAATAAACCATGCATTTATTAATATGTTCATATAGTTATACATACACGACAACTTAAAGCTTCTCCTGGTGGTTAAGACTCCAGAGAGCGACCCCCCCTTGTCGGAAGCTGCCTGTCTATCCGGGTGCTCGGGGCGGTCCATCTGCGCCCCCCCCTCGGCTCTCTGTGATGTGCTCCGGAGGTGGCGGGTGATGGATGGAGGGGAGAGGTCCCCCTCACGAGGCTCGTTCCACCACCGCCCCTCTCTCTCTTCTTTCAGCTTGTTTTAGTCGTTTTCTACGCAGCGCAGACGGGAAGCTTCCTGCTCCAGGTCACATGTCACATGTCACATATCGAAACTTAACTGACAACTAAAAGTGTGGTTAGCATCTTGTCGACATGCTCGCTTTGCTAATCGATTGTTGCTGATAAAGCAATTAATACGCAAATTATGCTGCAATGTCTTTGGACATAAACTTTAAACAAGGGTTTTTGTCCACTTTTTCCATCGATCCAGCGTATTGAACAGACTGAGAGTTCTCCACCTCTGCCCAGCATCCCAGTCTCTGGAAAATAAGATGGATGATTTTAGATCAGATTCCAACACATCTTTTGTCTGGGATCGAGTCATATGTAGTCCTTCTCTGTTTTCCGTGCAGACAGAACGGAAGAGTCTGGTAAATCTAAGGGTGGAGGGTCTGAACCTGGAACATCTGACGATCTCATGCCGTCCATTCTACCTTCCCCGAGTTCAGCTCGGTCATCACCACAGCCGGGTGGTGGCTAAAAGTCATGCCGAACTTTCACCAGCACATTATACCAGAGCCATTCAAGAGAGGCTATAAGGCGAAATCAGACCATGCCGCCATTTTTCTGCTTCCGAGTATAAACAAAGGATCTGACCAATCAGAGGCTGAGCCTGAGTATTGGGACATGATCCAATCCAGTTCCAGTGAGGAATCACAGATGGGACACCAGGCGCCCAGTGTTCACCACAATATTCAACCTCTCCTGGCTGAGTCCGTGGTCCCCGCCTGCTTCAAGAGATCCACTATTGTCCCTGTGTCCAGCATGTATGAATGCGGTGGTCATGAAATGCTTTGAGGCTGATGACTACATCTGCGCCTTCCTCCTTCCTCCATGGAAACAGATCCACGGATGATGCTGTCTCCCAGGTACTGCACACCACACTCTCTCATCTGGACAGCCAGAGACTGCTGTTCATTGATTATAGTTCAGCTTTCAACACCATAGTAGCTGATTGAGCTGGGACTGAACACCCCTGTGTGCTTGGATCCCAAATCCCTCACCCTGAACACAGGATCTCAGCCCCTACTGTACCTGTACACACATGACTGTGTGGCCAGGTTCAGCTCAACACCATGGTGGTGGGCCTGATCTCCGAGGAAGTTGCTGATCTGTCACTCTGGTGCCAGGAATGTCACCAAAACTAAGGAGCTGATTGTGGACTTTGAGTCCACATCACCGAGGATCTGACATGGTCAACAAACACAGACACTACCTCAGGCAGCTGAGGAAATTTAAAGTTTCCCAGAGGATCCTTCAGTCGTCCTGACAGGAAGCATCACAGCCTGGTTTCCCACCCTGCAGGACTTGTACACCAGGAGGTGCAGAACCAGAGCCGGCAGGATCATGAAGGATTGACTGTTTCAGCTGCTGCGGTCAGGCAGGCGCCTCCGTAGTCACGCTGCAAGAACAGAGAGACTGAGACGGAGTTTCTTTCCTCAGGCCATCAGGATTGTGAACTACACACACACACACACGACAAATAAAACATCTTGAATCTTGAATCTTGAATGTCACATCCAGGTCAAACAAAAAGATTATGTAGAAGTCTATGCTTCATGTGTTAAAGCTGCATTCTCTCTACTGACCACCAGGGGGCGACTCCCCTGGTTGTATAGAAGTCTATGCTTCATGTGTTAAAGCTGCATTCTCTCTCCTGACCACCAGGGGGCTCATCTGGTTGTATAGAAGTCTATATAGTGACTCTACTTCTCTTGATGTATTCCCTCAGTAAACATTGTAAACATGAGTTTATGTCTCACCCTCTAGTTTCAAGTCTTCTTCTATACAGCATGATGTCATCCTTTATACTTTATAGTCATTTAGAGTCAGACCTGGTCTGGGATTCATCTGTTAAGGTTTGGGATTATTTTTCAGAAATAAGACCTTCATGCTCAGCGAGAAAAGGTAAACAGGATGAAGCGAGATGGAAAGTACCGACTTCCCTGAGAGACATGTTGGCATCGGTGAGCGGCCCTCGCCGTAACCGTACCCGCTCACCCCCCGGGTCACTTTCACACGGCACATGGGCCGCGTTATGCACGGGTTTCAAACCCTCACAACCCCAAAACCCCAAAACCCGATCGCATGGGAGTTGGCCCTTTAGAATCTGTCCGCTCAACCGTTTTCTCCCCGAGTCACGCGGGATTTTGATCTACGGCGGCTCGGCATCCGGCGAAGGTTAGAAGAAAGAAACGAGGGAGACTTTGATCGCCCTCCAGAGCCCACGCGCTATACATCCTATGAGATTTATTCTCTGAGGCTTTCATCGGGGGAGTTCGGTTTACTGGGAAGTCCATTTGTCCGCCCGCCGGTCCCCGAGTCCAGCTGGCATGTGCATGAGCGCACGCGGCAGATTGAATTTCATTCACGCGCCGATCGGGAACTTTAGCCCGAATCTCGCTGCTCCGGACGCAGAACATCTCTTTGAGCTGAGTTGTAAACCTCAAGGAAGCAGAAGGTAACCTTGAGAGTGTAGAAAGGGAAGAGAGAGAGTTAACAATATATACATGTATATATAGAGGCTGACTTTCCAGTGCAACACATAACAGGAGCGTATTGATGCTACTGACACTGGTGCATTCTGGGAGGTGGGTGAGATTTGTATCTTGCAAAGAGTTGAACTGGACGACAAAGATGGCGACCGGGCTGAGGTCGGAGGAGGCGGCTGAACTCGGTCCAGTAATAGAGACAGAAAAGAGGCTAAACCACGCCCCCTGCTGGTGACCATCATGTATGGTGGTCAACAGAGAGAGATACAAAAAGTATGCAATCGCTTTTGAATCTTTCCATGACTTGCTAAAATGAGGTTTGCCCTTTTAAAATAAATAGTTGCATGACAAGAAAAGTAGCATTTTCTAAGACGTCATTAGAAAGACGTGCTAACTGGCAAATAACCCGAACTCATTGTTATTAGAAAGACTTGCTAACTGGCTATTAAGCCACTAGCTAACTCGCCACTAACCCTAACTAATTGTCATTAGAAACACTTTCTAACTGGCGACTAACCCACTTGCTAACTGGCTACTAACCCTAACTAATTATCATTAGAAACACTTGCTAATTGGCTACTAACCCACGTGCTAACTGGCTACTAACCCACGTGCTAACTGGCTACTAACCCACGTGCTAACTGGCTACTAAGCCAAACTAGCTGTCATTAGAACGACCTCCTTCCTACTGGATGTCAACATGTCTTGATGAAGAAAGGCCTTTATGTTTTAGAGTTAACTCCAACGAGTAGCAGTATATATAAACTTTATATTGAACTCTTTAGCTGATAACCGACATTGGGGCTTCAATGGAGTTTAATCCGAACCTCTTGGTGTTTATCGGGCTGCTGAGCCTCGTCAGTCTGACTCCTCTCCTCCCTGTGATGGTGTTCTGACGTTGGCCTGAGAGCGTAAACCTCCTGAGGCGTCGGGTCCTTCTGCCGCGCCAAGCGACCGTAAAAACTAACGCGCGGCAAACCAACGCAGACGGTTCAAGTCACGGGACGTTTGAGAGAGAATAAACAACGTTAGCTCAATGAAATAAAACGCTGCAATAAAAGCCGTGTCATGAAATCAGAAACCGGCTGACGGCGGCGACCTTGAGCGGCGGCGGGCGGCGACTCGGCCGCCGCGCGGCGTGCTGAACACATTACCTGAGTTTAACCACGAAGCAGCAGGGGGCGGAGCCTGCTGTGAGGCGGGAGGAAACAGGAGGAGGAAGAGTTGCTGACCATAAAACAAGAAGTGTGTGTGTGGGGGGGGAAACCTGCGTTATATTAAGCAGATTAGATCCTCTCTCTCTCTCTCTCTCTCTCTCTGTCTCTCTCTCTCTCTCTCTCTCTCTCTCTCTCTGTCTCTGTCTCTCTCTCTCTCTCTCTGTCTCTCTCTCTCTCTCTCCCTCCCTCTCTCTCTCTCCAGATCGGTGAGAGTTGGAAGAGGCATATATTCAGGCGTACAGTTTCAGCTCCATAAATCTGGTCCTCCCTGCAGAGGGAGATGAAACCTCCTCCTGTGGAGCTGGCATGAGGG
Organism: Pseudoliparis swirei; assembly: GCF_029220125.1. Lineage (NCBI taxonomy): Eukaryota > Metazoa > Chordata > Actinopteri > Perciformes > Liparidae > Pseudoliparis > Pseudoliparis swirei. Next base: position 23,288,049 of record NC_079389.1, read on the forward strand.
GGGGGGGGGCGTCGTATGTCACGTCGGACTCCCGCGGTTCAAGGTCAAGAGATGGACGACCTTTACGACTCCGTCTCACTCCGCTCGTTTGTTATTCCGTGACTCGGGTAGTTTCCCCGCCGCCCCTCCCCCGGGGGTTTCCCGTCCGTGGGAAGTGAACACGCACATGTTCAGGAGCCGCTCGCCCCCGAGGCCGCCGGCGAGCCGCCGTCGACGCGCTTCACCGTAGTTTAGATACGTGGAGGCGCACGTGATCCTCACGACGGCCGACCAGGAAGAACCGAGGCCGCCGGCGCCACGGAGACGTCCTGGTCCGCTCACGTTGTAACAATTCACCCTTATAAATCAATCAAGGGGAAAAGGTACAATCCGCAAAAAAAGGGAATGGGCGGATCTGCGAATTATGGTGTTAAGTGTCCGCTCTAACGGTCGTAAAAGAAAAACACAGACGAAATGCGTAAACTCAAATATTATTATATTAAATAAAATTCAATGCATCAGCAAGCTTCCAAAATGAACACACACTGCAAACAATCAAACCCACTCAAAACAAAGTATAATCCCCGGATCCCGACAGTCCCCAAAGTCTTTGCAGTTCCCCAAAACAAAAGTAAACTAGAATGGGCACTCGGTAGAGCGCCTACCTTCACATATCACAAGATTGGGCATTGAATTATGAACATTTTGGCATTAGTTGCATGCCAATTGGACAAAAATGCATCGTGCTATGGTAAAAAAAGAGTTTGACCTTTCCATGACCTTGACCTTTGACCCGATTGATCCCAAAATCTAATCAAATGGTCCCCGGATAATAACCAATCATCCCAACAAATTTCATGCGATTCAAGAACATTTTGACCTGTTCATGACCTTTGACCTTGACCTTTGACCCGATCGATCCCAAAATCTAGTCAACTGGTCCCGGATAATAAACAATCATCCCACCAAATTTCATGCGATTCAGTTCAATACTTTTTGAGTTCTACGAAAGATTTTGACCTGTTCATGACCTTTGACCTTTGACCCGATCGATCCCAAAATCTAATCAACTGGTCCCCGGATAATAAACAATCATCCCACCAAATTTCATGCGATTCGGTTCAATACTTTTTGAGTTCTGCGAAAGATTTTGACCTGTTCATGACCTTTGACCTTTGACCCGATCGATCCCAAAATCTAATCAACTGGTCCCCGGATAATAAACAATCATCCCACCAAATTTCATGTGATTCGGTTCAATACTTTTTGAGTTTTGCGAATAACACGCATACAAATAAATAAATAAATAAATAAATAAATAAATAAATAAATAAATAAATAAATAAATAAATACACGGCGATCAAAACATAACCTTCCGGCATTTTCAATGCGAAGGTAATGACTGCACGCGCTCAACCCCCCCCCCCAAAAAGCCGGCAAACAGCGCCCGAACAGGCGGAAACGTGGCGAGGCGCCGCGTTCACTCCCCGCGCTACGTCACCCTAGTCCGGTCGGTGCTGGCTCAGTTGACAGTGTTCCTGCGCAGTCTTCTCAGTACAGATCCCGCCCGTTGGCATAAATCCACAATCGAAGTACCTACCGGATTGCTGCCGTCCTGAGCCGCTCACAATACCGGAGCCTGTCAGCACGCTCCAAACAAAAAAACCCTCGCGTCACTTCCCCCTTGTCACCTTTTATAGGTCCGTGACACAACAATAATAATAATTACAATTATAATACGAAACACATTATCCTAACTAAACCCAAGCTCACTTGAGGCCCCTGATAAAAACACTGGTACGGCACATATACATAAAGGAAAATAAACGAGTAAAAAGTTTACCCTTTACCGGTGCCGTACACACAGGCCAAACCATGTGATCATTACAACGTCACGCCATGTGATGAAGGTGCTGGAGAGGCTGGTCTTGGCCCACCTCCGGCCGCAGGTGAAATCATCGTTGGACCCTCTGCAATTTGCTTACCAGCCTCATGTGGGAGTGGACGACGCCATCATCTACCTGCTGCAACGAGCTCAGTCGCACCTGGATGGAACCGATGTCTCTGTGAGAGTCACTTTCTTTGACTTCTCCAGTGCATTTAACACCATCCAGCCACTGCTGCTGAGTGAGAAGCTGCGGTGGCCGTGTGGACGCTGCCCACCATCTCCTGGATCACTGACTACCTCACAGGCAGACCACAGTTTGTCAGAATGGGCCGTGTGCTGTCTGGAACGGTGGTCAGTGATGTTGGAGCCCCACAGGAACTGTTCTGTCTACCTTCCTCTTCACCCTGTACACCAGTGACTTCCAGTACAACACGGAGTCATGCCATCTGCAGAAGTACTCTGATGATTCTGCAGTGGTCGGGTGTATTAGGGATGGACGGGAGGAGGAGTACAGGGCAGTGGTGAGTGACTTTGTAAAGTGGGCCGATGAGAACCACCTGCGGCTGAACGTGGCCAAGACCAGAGAGATGGTGGTGGACTTCAGGAGGAAGGCGACAGCTCCTACACCTCTGAGTGTCCTGGGCGTGGACGTGACATGGTGGAGGAGTACAGTACCTGGGCGCTCCATCGACAGCCGACTGAACTGGAAGGCCAACATCAACGCTGTGTACAAGAAGGGATGAGTCGCCTCTTTTTCCTGAGAAAGCTTGATCCTTCAACGTGTGCAGCAAGATGCTGGAGTTATTCTACCAGTCGGTTGTCGCCAGTGTGCTGCACTTTGCCATTGTCTGCTGGGGAGCAGCATCGAGCCGGTGACACCAGCCGCCTTAACAAACTGGTTAGGAAGGCTGGCTCCATCATCGGCTGCCAGCTGGAGCACCTGGAACAGGTGGTGGAGAGGAGGTCGTTGAAGAAACTGGTGTCCATATTGGACAACCCGGACCACCCTCTCCACCACCTCCTACAGGGACAGAGGAGTACTTTCTCCAGACGTCTCCTCACGCTCCGCTGCCACAAGGAGAGATACAGGAGAACATTCCTGCCGACGGCTATGAGGCTCTACAACAGTTCACCTCTTGCCAGATCACCCTAACCCTTCTTATATTTTGTGTTTTGTTTTTTTTATTCTTGTGTTGCTGCTACTGACTCGACAAATTTCCCCTTGGGGATTAATAAAGTATATATCTATCTATCTATCTATCTATCTATCTATCTATCTATCTATCTATCTATATCTATCTATCTATCTATCTTAATTGAGCCGCTACAATGATCCTCATACGATGACATCATCTGAACACACAACCACGAGCATGCCGTTAAGTCGGTTCCTGTGAAGACAGACGTTTTATTTTGAAAAGACTGCATGCGTCCATCTGAAATGACACACACACACACACACACACACACACACACACACACACACACACACACACACACACACACACACACACACACACACACACACACACACACACACACACACACACACACACACACACACACACACAAAGGAACTTTTTAAAGATATTCATGCAAATCCGTCGAGTCATATGAGCCCGGACCACGACTTTCAACGTGCCAGATCATCGTCATATTTCCATCTTTAAAAAAATTAAACTCTTCAAACATGAAATGCGGCTGACCCCCCCCAGTCTTTGTGTGTGTGTGTGTGTGTGTGTCTTTAATCCATGAACAGCCGTGTTCGTCCGCTCCGAGATGTTTGTGTAAAGTAAACGAGCTGCTGAGCTAATTAGCTGCTCGTCAATCACCAACTATTGATTGATCGAGTGTTAGCTCCCCCTGCTGGGCGACATTGGTATTGCATCGAGGAATTTACGCCGTGGAGTTCACGGCGTACGCCGATGTGACGTAACGGTTTTGACACATTTGAAGACGAGTTATATACGAGCATATGTCAAAGGTCAAGTCAATCCTCCTGCTGGGGACTGAGCTGGAAATTAAAAACGCTAAATAGTTATTTATAAATAAATCCGACTGATGCAGATTTTAGTTTCATTTTGATTGTCACAAAGGGGATAACATCTGGATGGTGTTGCGTCATGACATCACGTGACCCCTGGACCCTTGAGTTTCCCTTCACACACTTCAAGGCTTCTTTTCACACACACACACACTGTAAATAATGCACAAATAATCACACACATGTAAAAAACCTCAGAGGGGATTCACTAATTTGGATCCAGACACATAGAATTACGAATAAATAGTCTACAAAGGTTGTTATTAAATATATTATATATATATATATATACAGTACATACATGTGTGTGTGTGTGTCTGACCACAACAACAACAACTCTGTGATTGTTTATTGAGTGCAGATGTACTAAAGTGCTGAGTCGCCACGTTGGCTAAGTACGTCATAAAAACATTTGGATTCACACAATATTTAAAAGTTGACGCAATAAGAGAACGATACTTGGCGTCCATGTTTCCTCTCTAGACCTCCACCAGACTGACACACACATATATATATATATGTGTGTATATATATATATGTACGTGTTGTTGATGCATCAGACCAGAACAATACAGTTCTGATGTCGTAATAATAAAAGTTGTTTCAGATCATGTTTTATATCCAGAGAGTTTCTCTCATCACGTATCAGATGTCTCAGCTGGGTCCTTCAGCACCGAGGCCTCCGCCTGAAGGTTCTGTCAGTTCTGAAGCTCCGGGTTCTCCTCGGTTCCGAAGCTCTGGGTTCTCCTCGGTTCTGAAGCTCTGGGTTCTCCTGGGTTCTGAAGCTCCGGGTTCTCTTCAGTTCACTCCCGTAAGGTTTCCACCTGCTGTGGCCATGAAACACTAACCAGCAGTAAAACACAGGAAAGAACGATGATTTGGGGCGCTGGTTCTGAGTGATGCACTGCACTGGGCTTGTGTGTGTGTGTGTGTGTGTGTGTGTGTGTGTGGCTGTAATCTGCCTCTTCACTGCACCTCTGGATATTTATCAGTGTTATCGTGTTTTACGAGGAGAGAGCAGGATAGAGCTGTGCTCTATGAAAGTTATTTAAATGATCCCTCACACACACACGCGCGCACACACACACACACACACACGTACACACACACACACACACACACACCCGCGGAGGAGCGTGTAATCGTAACACCATGTCCGAGGCTGCAGAGAAATCGCAGGCCAAATTGTCCGTGTCATCGCCGGCTTCTGGCCGTGAAACACTGGATCTGACATCATCGGGGGGGGGGGGGGGGGGGGGGGCAACATGATGGAGGGGTGAAGCCTCTCGGAATGTCGTGTCTGTGGAAGTCGTTACCTGCGACTCCCCAGGTGAACATCTAAAATTATTACCTGGTTCCTTTTTTCAACGTTGCTTCCGCTCTTTTCCTTCGGAGTTCCCACCGCTCAGGCCCCTCCCCCTCCTCTGCTCTCATTGGTCACTTGTTCTCTCTCTGGTGGCCGTTTCCCAACACGAGCCTCTGCACACCGGGTTCCCCTGGAGGAAGAACCGTTACGCCTCTAGATTGACCTCTAAAGGTCATCCTTGTTCTGACCTCTATGGCGACCTTGAGGAACCCGTTGAACACACGACTGACGAGTGAGGAGAGAATCTAGCGTACGGACAGTCGGCCCGTCACCTCCTGACATTTCACAAATAAGGCAAAAAACAAAAGTCGCTGACATCCGATGTCTCGCTGAGGAGATCCTGATCCACGAGCTCAAGGCCGTCTTCGGCCGATCCGGATCCTCAAGGGGATCTGGACCAGAAGGACCACCACCTTCGTTATGCTTTCATATATCTCTCTTAGTTTCTGGCCATCGACAGAGCTAAATATATGTTTATTTCTGCTGTGAAGTTCATTTTAACACGGAGGTCTGTCGACTTGCCTTTGGAGCCTCGTGTGGTGGTTTTAGGAACTGCAGTTTCGGAGGTCGTCGTGTCTCCGGTTTCAGCGTCCGACTGCTTTTTAAACCCAATAAATCAACCGTCGGCAGATGAAAACAAAATGTACCCGTCCGTTGCTAAACGCCGTAGGTTCAATTCCGGGGCATTTGACCCGCGCGCCCACGGCGTCCGTGTCCTTGATGCTAAATACTTAAATATCTTACATATCACTGCAGGCTTTCTCCAAAAAGGCCGCCCTTCCTTTCCCGTGTCGGCGGACTGCAGGACGGGCAGCTGCGACCGCGAGACGCCGGCACGCACCTCCACCCCGCCGGCCGGCGCTCCGTCACCGGCCCTTTAAGAAAAAACACTTTGACAGGTTAAAATACGACGAGATAATCTCTTTGCCCCCGTCGGGGACACGGCCGGACAGAAAGGAAACATTAGTCCTGACCTTGGAGGTTCGGATGCAAATACATTCCCCCCCCATGACCCCCATAGTTTACCACACACACACACATGTAGACACTGCCAGTTCTAAATATCTTCTATTTATAAAAAGGCTGTTTGCTTTTTAAAATTTCTTAAGGCGATGTCACAAAAGCAGCTTCTCGGCTTGCAGGTTTATATTCGGCGAAGACGACGAGGCCCGGTGTCGACTTGGCCTCCTAAGTCCTCGTGAAATTATATATCTGCTCTCTCCGGTTTTAAGTGAGGCGAAAAACACACAAACCGTTAATTATTTTCTCACACAAGTTTTACACGTAGGGCCTAGCGTGAGAAGTATTCATCACTAAACATCATATTCAGTCTAATTTATTATGAAAAGTCCTCACAGATTTGGAAGAAACACAAAACTGAGGTTGAAAATAGTGATATATCAACAACAAAATATATTCTACATATCTCATGAAATAGTTATTTAATAAACGCTTTCTTTCACCAGATCCTGTAAAAAAATAATCTGTGAAACCTTTTTATACTGAAACGAAAAAACACCCCGAAGCGGCTGGAGGGTCAGAGGAGTAGTGCTTTAAAAGAGCTGCTGCTTTTAATTCCTGCAACACTATGACTACGGACAGGAAGTGACCTGTTTTGGCCGTCGCCATCTTGTTTCCTGCAACCAGCAAACAGGAAGTGACCATATTTTGGCCGTCGCCATCTTGTTTTCTACAACCGGCGAACAACAAGTGATCATATTTGGGCCATCACCAGCCATCTTGTTTTCTGCAACCAGCAAACAGGAAGTGACCGTATTTGGAGCGCCGTATTTGGAGCGCCGTAGAGACGGCGTATACGTCTCTGGTGTCGACCTGTCAGTCCCCCTGTGGCCCCGCCTCCAGGACGCCCTGCTCGGTGGTCCGTTTGACTAACAGATAAAACGGCGTCTACTCACGTCTTTAACCAGCAGGTCACGATGTTTCTCTTATTTTATTTGAGAAGGCGCCTGAAGCCGAGCAGCTGACCTCTAACGACCTCTTTGTCAAACACCGTGTCACGAGGACTTGTTCCCACCACCAGAGTCCTTGTGAGTCAATGAGAGGTCATGGAGCTTTTCCTTTTCCTCCTCCTTTCCTTTCTTTTTTAAAGATCGATTTCATGTTGCGGGTGACAGGAAATTCGTGTTAACAAGCCCCCGAGCGGACGGGTTGGGCTCTTGTCACCGGGCTTTACAGACCCACAAAGACCCTCAGAGACCCACAAAGACCCACAAAGACCCTCAAAGACCCACAGAGACCCACAAAGACCCACAAAGACACACAAAGACCCACAGAGACCCTCAAAGACCCACAAAGACCCTCAAAGACCCACAAAGACACACAAAGACCCACAGAGACCCTCAAAGACCCACAAAGACCCTCAAAGACCCACAAAGACACACAAAGACCCTCAAAGACCCACAGAGACCCACAAAGACCCTCAGAGACCCACAGAGACCCACAAAGACCCACAAAGACCCATAAAGACCCTCAAAGACCCAGTGACCCACAAAGACCCACAAAGACCCTCAAAGACCCACAGAGACCCACAAAGACCCTCAAAGACCCACAGAGACCCACAAAGACCCACAAAGACCCACAGAGACCCACAAAGACCCTCAAAGACCCACAGAGACCCACAAAGACCCACAAAGACCCACAGAGACCCTCAAAGACCCACAGAGACCCTCAAAGACCCACAAAGACCCACAGAGACCCACAAAGACCCCCAAAGACACACAAAGACCCACAAAGACCCTCAAAGACCCACAGAGACCCACAAAGACCCTCAAAGACCCACAGAGACCCACAAAGACCCACAAAGACCCACAAAGACCCACAGAGACCCTCAAAGACCCACAGAGACCCTCAAAGACCCACAAAGACCCACAGAGACCCACAAAGACCCACAATGACCCACAGAGACCCACAAAGACCCACAAAGACCCTCAAAGACCTACAGAGACCCACAAAGACCCTCAAAGACCCATAAAGACCCACAAAGACACACAAAGACCCTCAAAGACCTACATACACCCACATAGACCCACAAAGACACACAAAGACCCTCAAATACCTACATAGACCCACAGAGACCCACAGAGACCCTCAAAGACCCACAGAGACCCACAAAGACCCTCGAACACTACTCCGCGAGGGGGCGCGTCAGATTTAACGGGAGGAAGCGGCCGAGGCTCGTGGTGCGTTTGTGGGTTTCGGCCGCTGCAGATGATCACAAGTTCACGACGCGGCTAACCTGCCGCTGACTCGCCCAGCGGCCCCGTTAACTTCCATCGGCTCCGTTTCTACGAGGCGTTCAGGGGACCAAAGCGAAGCGTTCCTCCACCATGTGGCGTGTGAACCATCGTTTAAAGACATTCAAACACCTTTGAAGCACATCGTATCCTTTCTATAAAGGAGCTCTTGAGAATGCATCTTGAAGAAGAGAGAAGGTCCCTGAACGCACCACGGCATCATTTAAATTCAAGGGACCGGTCCCACATTGTCCATATTCTTATTTAAGAAGTGACATTGTGTTGTTATCGCTTCTTTGACTATTTTTTTGAATGCGTTTCTGTAGCTTGTGTTTTATTTTTTAATTATATTTAATTTGTGTGGAATAAAATCTTGTTTTGGATATTTATGCCAAAAAGTAAAGATTAGTGAAGATTTATCCTCCCTAGTTATTTCCTTTATAGAATAACTGGTCACTTCCTGTTTGCTGGTTGCAAAGAAACAAGATGGCGACAGCCAAAACTAAAACTAAACACTATCTTTACGTTACAGTGACACTGTAACAACAACAACAACAACAACAACAACAACAACACAGTCACCATAGCGTGGTTGTGTTACACCGAGAGGTCGGGGAGCAGGTGGTGGACATGTGCTGCAGCCTCCGACGAGTACGACCGTCATCAAAAGGAACTTTATCCTTTTATGAAAATCAGAGAGTTTTCTTCTTTTTGGGGGATTACAGAAGAGAGAGAGAAACCAGACGGCCGAAGGAAGTTCTGCTATCGGATTTCTGCCTCTAGTCCTCTTTGAGAAATGCAACTCTGTCAAGACCAATATAACAAAACTAGCCGTTTCTTTTCTGGATGAAGAGGAGGAGGAGGAGGAGGAGGAATGAAACGAAAAGGGAGAACGTGAGGAAGCTAGAGAGAGGCCTGTTATCGGAGGAGGAGAAGATGGCGGTGAAGGGTTGAGACCACACAACTCCTGCTCCCTCTGAGCCTCACGGGGACCCTCGGCCCGCGGTGAGGTAATGCAGACCATGAGGAGAGGGGCCTCCGCATTCACCCGGGGCCCGTAAAACAGGCTCCGGCTGGGAGGATTCGCTCCGACGCCGACGAGGTAATAAGGAATAAAAAACCTCCGGAGGTGGAGAAGGATTCCCATTGAGGTGGATCCATGGAGCGCTTCAGAGGAAAGAAAAGAAGCTGCAGCAAAATACAGAAATCGCAAACCTGACGAAGATCTGCTTCTATACGACCAGAGGAGTCGCCCCCTGGTGGTCAGGAGAGAGAATGCAGCTTCAACACATGAAGCGTAGACTTCTATACAACCAGAGGAGTCGCCCCCTGGTGGCCAGGAGAGAGAATGCAGCTTTAACTCATGAGGCATAGACTTCTATACAACCAGAGGAGTCGCCCCCTGGTGGTCAGGAGAGAGAATGCAGCTTCAACACATGAAGCGTAGACTTCTATACAACCAGAGGAGTCGCCCCCTTGTGGCCAGGAGAGAGAATGCAGCTTTAACTCATGAGGCATAGACTTCTATACAACCAGAGGAGTCGCCCCCTGGTGGCCAGGAGAGAGAATGCAGCTTTAACTCATGAGGCACATACTTCTATACAACCAGAGGAGTCGCCCCCTGGTGGCCAGGAGAGAGCATGCAGCTTCAACACAGGAAGCATAGACTTCTATACAACCAGAGGAGTCGCCCCCTGGTGGTCAGGAGAGAGAATGCAGCTTCAACACATGAAGCGTAGACTTCTATACAACCGGAGGACTCTCCTGGCCCTCATCATAACGCCCTCTGGGCTGCAGTTCATAACAGCTGAACGTCTTGAGCCAGAACAAATCAGCATTTCTTAAAATGGCTTAAGTGTAAATATTTACAAGATTTCTGACTCAAGTACGTTTCCTAATTGTGTGGGCGGACACACACATACACACACACTCACACACACTCACACACACACACACACACACACTCACACACACACACTCACACACACTCTCACACACACACTCACACAGAGCTTAGCAGCTCATATAGAATGTCCCCTCCAGACGTCACGTTCAGGCGCTACCTCTGCTGCGGGTATTTCTGGAAGCAGAACTTATGGTGAATATGTGCATACTGTCGTGAAACGTTATAGGAGCAGCTTTAATCTGGTTTTCAGGGGTCGGGGGGGGGGGGGGGGGGATTAGCGCTACGGTTATAGTTTTATTATCGGTCAGTGTCTCAGAGCATCGGTTCAGAGGAGGCGGAGTCAGGAGAATCACATCTTTAATCAACATGTGAGTCGTGACGTCTTCAGCTTCCATCCAGTTGAATATCTCTCTTGAGTTTGTTGAAAGCCCTTTCCTCTGAACAAATACATGAAGAAATCATATTAGTAACTTTTAATATATTACATTTATAAAGGTGGTATTTTTAAAGCACAGGTGATATTTTTAATGTTGCTGAACGCCAACGAATAAACAAGTGTTGAAGCAGATTATTATTTTGTTTGATGAAAACACGTTTGCACCTTTTTGTCTAATTCTCGCTCTGAAGTGATGGAACACAGACACCGTCTCCACTGGACTCTCAAACCACGACAAAGAGATTACAAATAATCTGGAAGCAGCCGATGTTCATGAGACGTGACGGTTCACAAGAACTACGTCAGAACTCCATCACGTGTTCACAGTCAGGACGGCCATGAAGGATTATGACCCGAGAGGACGATGTCATCGGGGAGGTGGGGGGTCAGGGGGGGTCAGGGGGTCAACAGAGCATCAGACTCAAAAGATACAATTTGATAATTATAAATTAAATTGAAAATCCTCTTTTGCAATGCCTTGCTTATGGTATCGCAATATTATATATATACATATATGTATATATATTTCTCTCAATATATCGGAATATATATTTATATATATATCGCAATATACTCAGTATATATATGTATATATATACATATATATTGCACTATATCTATATAGTGATATATTGCAATGTGTATATATATATACTGTATATATATCGCAATATATATATATATATATATATATATATAATATAGCGATACTCTAAGCAAGGCATTGCAAAAGAGGATTTTCAATTTAATTTACAATTATTCTCATCTAAATTGTGGAAGCAGCCATGAGTCAATACTTTTGATTCTTCTTGGTTCACATCTTCTCAACGCTACAGAAGTCACTCAACTCTTTGGACAACAACAACAACAACAACAACAACAACAACAACATGAGCCAACGCCGCGGTGCGAGCGCTTTAGCACGTGACCCCCGGCGAGTACAATAAACGTCACAGAGATATTTATAGCTCAGAGTACAGGAGAATGTCCAATTCCCCGCTCCGCAATAACGCAACCGCATCTGCTAACGGCATCAGGGGGGGGGGGGTAGAGAAGTGCATCACGTCAGCTCATCTCTGAGCCGCTGTACACTTTCTATTAACTTACACTTTAAGCCCCTCGTAACCCAAAACCCAGACAACTGCAGCCCGTACCGCAGACATATATATATATATATATATATATATATATATATATATATATATATATATATATATTAGGGCTGTGAAACGATTACAATTTTTAATCGGGTTAATCACAGGTTTTTGTGGATTAATCATGATTAATCACATATTACCGATATTCTCGGTATATTTTGTGAGAACATAGAGATTTATGACAAAAGACGGATATATACATTTATACATTCTTCTATACAATGGTGCTGCAACTCAGCAGTTATTTAGCAGTTTTCTTCCATATGGAACATTAATACATCTTCATCCTAAACAGAATGTTTAACCCTCCTGTTACCTTTCGGGTCAATTTGACCCCATTCAATGTTTAATGTCGGTGTTCTTTGGGGTCAATTTGACCCCAGGCTGTTTTTCACTGTGTCAAACATATCAGAAATATTAACTTTTTTATTTATTTAAAGGGCTATTTAGGTAGTCAACAAACAAACATAAAATACCTCACACTTAAACTTGGGAAGCAATATTAATTCTAATAATTTTCTGGAGGTTTTAATTGCTGGGGTCAAATTGACCCCGAGGGTAAAATATGTTCGTAAATGTAAAGGTAACAGGAGGGTTAAACAGAACATGTTTCTCTTGTTTGTCAACCATTAACTCCACCATGATACAATCTAAAGGCCTCTAGTCTTCCTCTAGCAGCTGCTGAGGCAAACTGACTGTGGGTTTTCTTCATGAACTGGGCCGTGATGAAAGGGACGGCGGGGTCACCGCTGCAAAGCTGAAACCTCACCGGCCCGGACAGGTGGACAGATTGACAAGTGACTTTGTTTTTGCTCGGTCCCGATGCGCGCGCACGGAGCTCTGTGGCGCGAGACGGAGATCGATAAGTGTTAACGCAACGCGAAGAGACAGAAATGACATGCTGCTGTGGAGATACGATCAACAACAGACGTTTAGTTTAATAAAAGAACAAAGACGTGCTCTAGAGAACATGTCAGGGGCGGGCCAATCTCTTTAATGTCATGCGATCTACCGACACTACGCGCGATCGACTGGCAGGTCGCGATCGACGTGTTGAGACCCTGATCTACAGGAAGTAAAAGTCGTAACAAGGTTTCCGGAGGTGAACCTGCGGAAGGATCATTACCGATGAACAGACCGTCTGCATGAGAGCGGACAGAGTTCAGATTGAAGTGGTGTATTGGAAGCTCATTTTGCAAGTGACTTTTATTTCGTCCCGACGACCAACAACAGACGGATTGGAAGCTCATTCTGCGCATGCGTTAAATGCGTTAAAAAAAAAAACTAGTTAAACCTGTAATTGAATTAACTGAGTTAACGCGTTATTTTTCACAGCACTAATATATATACATATATATACCTCCTCAGCTCCTTCACACTCACCTGTTAGCCACGCCCACTTGCTTGTCAGGGAGGCAGTTGTTACATGTGATGTGTTCAAGGACCGTCGGAAAGATGAAGATGACGTGTTTTTTTTTTACAGCTTTGCCGAAAGATTATTTAAACGTTTTATATATATAATGAGAAATAAATATATTTTCTCGTTAATTGTGTTTTTTTCTCACATAATAATCAATAAAAGACAATAACGAGTATTGAGTCCTCATGTCCTCTCCTGTGTCCTCGTGTCCTTTTCACATATAATAATATAAAGACAATAACAGTATTGAGTCTCATGTCCTCCTCTGTGTCCTCTCTCTCCCCTCGTCTCTCGTCCTCTCTCCTCCTCTCCTGCGTCCTCGTGTCCTCTCCTGCCTCCTCGTGTCCTCTCCTGTCTCCTCGTGTCCTCTCCTGTCTCCTCGTGTCCTCCCCCTCTATAGTCCCTCTCCGCCTGCCTCGTCTCCCCTCCTGCTCCCCTCGTGTCCTATTCCTGTCCGTCCAGAGCAACGCTGGGGCGACGTGTCTCTCGGCGAGGTGACTCGTAAACTTTTATCCTGATGTTTTGTTGCTGTTTTTCTGCCACTTTGAAACTATGAACTTCTCAGAAACTTCACAAAGGACGTGTCTCCCACCGCAGGTTAGGCTCCTTTAGCAGCCTGTCAGTCGTGAACACAGTGCACGCCTATGTTCGCTGAGATCTGCTCTCATCATTTGGTTTTCTGTCACAGACAAATGTGTAAATTGATTTTACAGCCAAAGTATTCGTGTCCCGCTGCAATAATATGCACTTGTGTTTCACACGTCTGTGGGTACGGGAGAAGTGTGTGTGTGTGAGTGTGTGTGTGTGTGTGTGTGTGTGTCCTGATATAAATCATTTCAGCACAGCTGCAGTCTGCCGCTCCATCAGGCTTCAGATAAGCCTTCTCAAATCTCCCTCAACCATCATGTGGGCGATCAAACCTGTGTGTGTGTGTGTGTGTGTGTGAGTGTGTTTGTGTGTGAGTGTGTTTGTGTGTGTGAGTGTGTGTGTCAGCATGTGTTTAATGGAGAATGTGCCAGTGAACAGAATGCTGCAGCAGACGGACGTATCAGTGTGTGTATGTCAGTGTGTGTGTGTCAGTGTGTGTGTGTGTCAGTGTGTGTGTGTCAGTGTGTGTGTGTCAGTGTGTGTGTGTCAGTGTGTGTGAGTGTGTGTGTAATTACAAATGACCTCTTAATGGCAGCAGATAAAGGACTCCTCTCTGTCCTGGTCTTGTTAGACCTTAGTGCTGCATTCGACACCATTGACCATGACATCCTGTTACAGAGACTGGAGCAGTCGATTGGCATTTCAGGCACGGCACTAATTTGGTTTAAATCCTATTTATCAGATCGATCTCAGTTTGTATTTGTAAACGATGACGCCTCGATAACCACCAACGTTAATCACGGAGTTCCACAAGGTTCTGTGCTTGGACCAATTTTATTTACCTTATACATGCTTCCTTTGGGCAATATTATCAGGAAACACTCCATAAACTTTCATTGTTATGCAGATGACACTCAACTATATTTATCGATAAAACCAGAGGAGAGCAACCAACTCTGTAAAATTCAAGCATGTCTTAAAGACATAAAGACATGGATGACCTGCAATTTCTTGATGTTAAACTCAGACAAAACCGAAGTAATTTTAATCGGCCCTGAGCACCTCAGAGATCAATTATCTGGTGATGTGGATTCTGTAGACGGCATTGCCCTGGCATCCAACACCACTGTAAAGAATCTTGGCGTTATCTTTGATCGACTTGTCCTTTAACTCCCACGTAAAGCAAATCTCAAGGACTGCATTCTTTCATCTACGTAATATTTCAAAAATCAGGCACATCTTGTCTCAAAAGATGCAGAAAAATTGGTTCACGTTCGTTACTTCGAGACTGGATTACTGCAACTCCTTATTAGCAGGCTGCTCTAATAAATCTCTTAGGTCCCTCCAGTTGATCCAGAATGCTGCAGCTCGTGTTCTCACTAAAACTAAGAAAAGAGATCACATCACTCCTGCACTAGCTGCTCTGCACTGGCTCCCAGTAAAATCAAGAATCACTTTTAAAATTCTTCTCTTAACCTACAAAGCCTTGATTGGTGATGCACCATCATATCTTAAGGAGCTTGTCGTACCATATTGCCCCACTAGAGAGCTACGCTC
>NC_079389.1:23308644-23323644 GCF_029220125.1 Pseudoliparis swirei
GGGCTTAGGGACCAATAAAAAACTGGGTGTGCATGGAGGGGGGATAAGGGGGGGGGGCAGGGCACAGAGGTTTTTTGGGGGGCATGGAGCACCTGTCACACGCAGCCTGGGAGCAATGAAGCCATTGATGAGCCGAGCGATGCCACCCCCCCCCCGCCCCAGACCGCCCGGCCTCTTCAGGGGATCTCCGGCCCAAAGCCAGGGGGCTTGTTGGACACCTGTCAATCAGACGTAGGGAAGCAGTCTGGACTCCAGGGACTCTTAGCCCCCCCCCCCTCACGCCCACATTCACACACATACACGATACATCACATTCTCTCTCCTGACCACCAGGGGGCGACTCCTCTGGTTGTATAGAAGTCTACGAGAAAATGAATCTTAAATACATTTATTTCCATATTTAAAATAATAAAATGTGGCCTCGTCAAAAACTGGATGAGGAAGACAACACGCTCGTCTGTGTGTGTGTGTGAGTGTGTGTGTGTGTGTGTGTGTGTGTGTGAGTGTGGGGGTGTGAGTGTGTGTGTGTGTGTGTGGTGGTCCTCACTAGGGGAGGTCTCCTCCGGCTAAGCTCCCCGTAGGAAATGGCATTAGAGGAGAAGATGACGGGACGTCCTGTGACCCCGGGGCGAGTGACCTCTGACCTCCCGTCTGTTTTCTAGGGTTCAAGGGAGGGGGTTGAGGATTTAGGGAGGGATACCTTCTTCTTCTTCTTCTTCTTCTTCTTCTTCTATTCCTCCTCCTCCTCCTCCTCCTCCTCCTCCTGCAGCTGTCCCTTTTCCCTCTCATTTTCTCCCTCCGTCAGATTTCAGCCTATAATTAGCAGAAAGACCTCGCTGACTCTCTCGGGCCGCCCAGAACTAATGGTCTAAATCCACCTCCCCCCCTCGCAAGAGTGACAGGTTCACATGTGTGTGTGTGTGTGGGGGGGGGGGGGCTCGGTTCTCACTGGCCGTGCAGCCGTAAAGGGCAAAGCCCCCGATACGCAGAGGAGTCTCCCCCCCCATCTTTAAGCCCCCCCCCCTCCATTCCTGTCGCTCCCACCTGCTGCACCGCGATGCGTTCAAAGACCCCCCCCCCCCCCCCTCCCGGGTTCCTTCCTGCAGGTCAGGGCGCTGGAGCCACCTGTTGCTGCTCCTCCTCCTTCAGGTTCACGTCCAGCCGGCCGGACCAGGTCTACAAGGACCTCCAAGCACTAAATGATTCTCTTAAAGGGACAGCGCGCAGTTAGAGGGAATGAAATCCAAGATCATCAAGTGTGTTTTCTTTGGTGTTTCGTCCCCTAAACATACAGATACTTCTGTTTTTATAGCTACAGACATGTTTCTACAGGAGCCCAGGAGGGTCAAACCCAGAAGAGTCAAACCCAACACTGAACAGGAGAAGTTAATATTACACGTAATATACAATTATTATTACACGTCAAGTCCAGTTCTTGTAAAATGGCCAATTAAATATATTATATAAGTATTTAAAATAATTTTTTTGTATTAAATATTAAATTAAAATGCAGTTATTTACTTTACAGAAAGTAAAACAAATAATGAAAAAAAATACAGATTCTACATAATTGGTTTATTTTTTTTATTTTTATTGAACATTTTTAAAATGAGGAATTAAAGTTGGAAATGTATTCTTTTTAAACTACTCGTTTGGAAATGCTAAATATGAATCTCTTTGAACTTTCAGGTGAATTTTATAAATAAATACCACGTCAGCTTCTGGAGTGAAGCGACGTGGAACATGAATAAACTGCACTTTAACTATAAAAACCCAATTTAAACTGAAGTACCTGAAGGTAACACTGGAGAACGAGTACTTTGGAGCCGCGTGGTGAGGGCACGACCCCACGACCCCGAGGCCGCAAGGCGGCGTGGAAACCAGATGACATCCGCCCGACAACAACGTTTCCTGCAGGAAACGCGACACTCATCCAGCGTGTCGCTGGAGATATTACGAAGTCTTACGAAGTCTTACGAAGTCCTCCTTTTCTCACCCTCGGTTTGGGCGTGACATCGTCACGGTTACGGGGGATTTGTGCGGTTTACAAAGTTTTTCCTGGACGTTCATCCCTCAAAGCTGCGACACTAAACACACATTGGTCTCTACACATGTGTGATTGTTGCTGTGTGTGTTTTACCCAATAATACAACAAAAACACATTAGGCGGCAGCAGCTTGATGGATAGGTGCCCCCCCCCCCCCCCTATCAACATAACTTTCAGTTGCTAGGAATAACAGGAGCAGATGGACGGGCCGGTGTGAGCGTGGTTATGTGCGGCGGTCTTGATTCTCCACGCCGCCGCTTTGGCATGGAGGAAAAGTATTAGATTCATGGGGGGGGGGGGGGGGGGGTAATAATTAACTGACATCAGCTGGTTGGGGTCCATGCAGAAGGTTGCTACTACAAATATAGACGCGTTTCTTTTTTCTTTATCAATAAATCGTGGTGTGGTATTCACCGCGGCGCTGATTAATGTGACAGAGGCCTTTAAAGAGCCGGAAATAGAACAACCGGCATCAGACAACGGTGTAAATATAACGGGATGTACATGCGTATATGTGTGTGTGTGTATTTGTTTTATGCATATATGTGTGTGTGTTTTGTGTTCATCACTCAATATTATCTTGGAAACACGAATCTTGATTTTTGTTGTGGTCGTGACGAATAAACGAGAAAAGAAAATGCGAAAAACTTGCCTGACGTATTGTAGATCTTGGGCTCTTATTGTGAAAGGTAAGAACGCCATTTTGTCAAGGTCGAATAGGTTACAGTTTTCCTTCTCCGGGATCTTTTTGGAGGTGAGAAACCTAAAAATAGAATCAATAATGTAATAAAAATAAATATATAATGACATAATATTTTACCTTTTCACAAAATATGAGCAAAATTAGTTTTTACATAGATAATTAGTCATATGGAAATAATGACTAATAATGGCAAACAATAGAACAGTCTAGTAAAACCACATTATTCCACATTATTCTACTGCTTTTAAAACCAGATAAATACGATTACAACATCACAATATGCACAATCATTCAAATGTAATTATTTTATTTAATTGCTTGGCTTAGAAAAACCTAAACAGCAAAGTTTTGGTGTCCAAAGCTGATTTTTAATATTTCTAAATACAGAAATCCACTTATTACTTTAAATTTCTTGGGCTAAAAAATAATTAGAAAAGTGAAATAAATAATTGGCAAAACATCCAAAACTTAAGAAGAAAAAGTATTGAGATATATTTCCTTCCTCTGCATGTCAGTAAATGTAATATCATTCTTCTCTCTTCCTCTCAAAGCTCTCGCGGTGCGGTGACATCATCACCAGCTGGGAGGTGTGAGCTGCTGGGATACGTGTGAAGGCCTTCGGTAAACACCTCGGGGCATCAGGGTGTCGAGAGACAATACCGAGGTGGGCGGCGGCCATTAACAGGGTGACACCTGTGGTGACACCTGTGCCCCCCCCCCCCCTCAGTTCCGCCTCTCAGGTGCATCGGCGATGAACCGTCTCGTATACGGTGTCGGCCATGTCGTAAAAGTATCACCATCCTCAAAAGAACACGGGCGCTGACGGTTTGGAGAGGAGCCGACATGTTTTGGCAGCTAACGGCATCTCTGCTTTTACTGACCTGTCGGTTCTTCTGAAAGGAATTGTGGGTAGGCGTGGCGACGGCGTCCGACTTTAGTACCGATGGTTATCGGCCAATCGTCAGTCCAACGTCTGGATACGTGCCGTCGTGCTCTCTGCTCAGGGAGGAGGCTAGTCACGTTAGCTCAGGGAGGAGGCTAGTCACGTTAGCTCAGGGAGGAGGCTAGTCGCGTTAGCTCAGGGAGGAGGCTAGTCACGTTAGCTCAGGGGGGAGGCTAGTCACATTAGCTCAGGGAGGAGGCTAGTCACATTAGCTCAGGGAGGAGGCTAGTCACGTTAGCTCAGGGAGGAGGCTAGTCACGTTAGCTCAGGGAGGAGGCTAGTCACGTTAGCTCAGGGAGGAGGCTAGTCACGTTAGCTCAGGGAGGAGGCTAGTCATGTTAGCTCAGGGAAAAGCCGCATTGGTGCTAATGACTAATTATTAGGTTCATTACGATGCGTTCAGGCTCTGGCGTTCAGGTAAAATTATAAATGCGATCTTGTAAAATGTCGGAATGTTTTATGAAGATCCGATAGATATTATAAGGTGTTGAACTTCCTTCCAGCAGCTTCCGCTCCACCCTCCAGCCCGAAGAGGAAGAAAAACAACAACACGGTTGTGATAAAAAGATGTAACTTTGAGAGGAATCAGCCAAAATAAATTTCAACTATTGGGTCCTTCTGCTGGCTTTTTAAATATAAATATATAAAATATAAATATATAAACACAACTACTGGAATCGCTACCGAATTACTCGCAGTAAGCATTTTTCGCCTTTTCTGTTCCGCTTCATAAAGGCATCCATCACCCGGCCGACCGCCCGCCGGGTCGGGCTTGTTTTCTCTTCACGCTGAAAAGAAAAGTTCTCACTCACACACACACACACACACTAACACACACACACACACTATGGACGAGTGCACACGGGTTCACAAACGGGTCATGCTCCTGTAAACGAGGTACAAATCCCGACAACTTTGCACACAGCGCTGAGCCTCCAGAGTAAACCGTGGCCCCTCACAAAGGCCCTCTGTGGGCGCCGGCCGTCTGATGCCGACCCGTCAGCGATGTGCACGGCCAAGACAAACATCGTAATCCACAGTTATTTACTTCTCTCCGGCGCCGGTGTTTATATCTCTTGATTTTATCTCCGGGCCCAAGACGGGCCGAACCGTGGTGCTTTTTATTCAATCACACACACACACACACACACACACACACACACACACACACACACACACACACACACACACACACACACACACACACACACACACACACCATACTGCATGTCTTGAGTCTGGGTTACAGTAAGCTTATTAATGTGTGAGGGGGGGGGGGGTCTTAATGTGATGTGCTGATATCTGGACACATGAAGCGGCGTGCCAGAGCTCCCAGTCCTGCTTTTAGATCCCCACCGGCCTTTTAATCTGAAAAGCCCACTGGCTTTTAATTTGATATAAATATAAATATATATAAATATATATATATATATATATATATATATATGAATATATATATTCAATTCAATTCAATTCAGTTTATTTGTATAGCCCAATTTCACAAATTACAAATTTGTCTCGGAGTGCGACAATCTGTCACATAGACATCCCCTGCCCAAAAACCTCATCGGGACCAGAAAACTCCCAAATAACCCTTCAGGGGAAAAAAGGGAAGAAACCTGGAGGAGAGCACAGGAGGAGGATCCTCTAGGATGGACAGATGCATTCAATGAATATGACAGAGTGTATGAATAGTTCATAGTAGGCATTCCACGATGGAGACCCTCATCCATCATCAGAGGGCGATGGGCGGGGGAGGAGGAGGAGGAGTCTCAACAGGACAGTGGCGTAGTCATGAGCAGGATTCCACGACCCAGACGATCCATCAGGCAGATAGATTCATGCTGCCCTCATAGGGGTCCGATGACCCCATGAGACGTAAAGTCAAAAGGACTTCCGGGGATATATTATATACATATATTTATATGTATATATTTATATGTGTATCTAAATATACATATATATATATAAATATACATATATTAATATGTATATATATAAATATACATATATATATTTATATAAATATATATTTATATTTACACATATACATATGTAAATATATATATATATATATTTATATAGATATATATGAATATATATTTATATTTACATATATACATATGTAAATATATATATACATATTTATATATATTATTTATATATATAAATATATATGAATATATATATATATATATATATGTATATATATATATTTATATGTGTATATGATATATTAAGACCTGCAACTCACGGAGCTCTACCTGCTCAGCCTCAGCATCATCTCTCTCTCTCACACACACCCTCCCTCTCTCTCCCTTCCCTTTCACCCCCCCCCCCCCCACTGTAACTCTATATCTGAGGTGATTGAAGCAGGTCCGAGTCAGCAGGGTCCTCAGGAATGTTCCACTTGCCCGTCCAGAGCATACCAAGTGAGAGCTGAGAGGGGTGTTTAGGTTTCACCTTCTGATGTCCAGCAGGCCCGAACGTCAGAGCTCATAAAGAGAGAGACGAGAGGAGAGGATGTGTGAGTCATAATCATATCATCGCACACTGACATTAACACACTGGACCTCATAACACTTAAAGAGCCGCTCTGGATCCTCCAGTCACCACCAGGGACTTTAACTGGCCCCTCAGACCTGGTCCTCTACAGACCGCCACAGAGAAGCTGCTCTGGTTCTAGAGAGATGACATCATGCATATTCTTTTTAATTCTAAAGGATTCTCTTTTATTGTGAAGTATTCACCTTTATTGTGAAGTATTCACCTTTATTGTAAAGTATTCTCTTTTATTGTGAAATATTGTCTTTTACTGTGAAGCATTCACCTTTATTGTGAAATATTCTCTTTTATTGGCGTAACCATAGCAACTATATTACATATATTTAATGTATATTTGTGTGTGATGACATCATCATATAACTAAATGTCTCTTAAACACGACGAGACCGTCTGTCAGTGAGAGCAACTGAGCACCTGCTGCACACACACACACACACAAACCACACATACACACACAAACCACACACACACACACACAAACCACACACACTCACCTTCACTGTCACATTCTTTAGACAGAGACAAATTGCCTGTCACACAGGTGTTCCCCACACACACACACACACGCTCATGCACACACTCACACACACTCACATACACACACACACGCTCATACACACTCACACACACACACACACTCATACACACACACTCGCTCATACACACACTCACGCTCATACACACACTCACATACACACACACACGCTCATACACACTCACACACACTCACACACACACTCACACACACACACACTCATACACACACACACACACACACACACACACACACACACACAGGTTCCTTCATCTGACCACCAGAAGCGTCTTTTGGGTTCAGCGTCTTGCTCAAGGGCACATAGGCTTTGACAGGGGGAGCCGGGGGGGGGGGGGGGGGGAGTTCTTTTAGCCACAAGGTTACTGGTTGGATGTTCGTCTCCTCTGTGTCAACGTGCCCTTGAGCAAGATGCTGAAGCCCGAGCAACCACACACACACACACACACACACACACACACACACACACACACAGGAACATGAAATAAAGTTTTATCGTTTGAAGACGATCGATTTGGGGTCAAAATATAAAGATATAAATCTATTCATCATTAACACTGCAGTCAAACACACATTACTCCAATTATTAATATAATAATATAATAATAATGGTTTTAAATGATCTACTTTTGCTTTATTATTAGAATGCATGTTTATTATTACTATACATTCTTATTAATCCGTCAATACTGTTACCCTATCATTTTAATGCTTTTTAATTATTATTATTATTATTATTATTAATAATAACACGTATTAAAGACCCGTCAATACTGTTGCCTTATTATTATAATGCAGGTATTATTATTATTATTAAAAATAATTATTAGATGATCTTTCACTACTATTGCTTCATTATTATAATGTATTTATTATAATTAATTATTACTAAACTATTCGTCACTCCTGTTACATTATTATTATAATGCTTGTTTAGTATTATTATTATTATTATTATTAATGATTAAAGATCTGTCACTACTGTTGCCTTTTTATAATAAATATTATCATTATTATGAATGATTATTAAACTATCTCCCCTCAACACTCTGACCACTTCATGAAGGAAAGGAGACGTCGGCTCTGAAGGCTCCTCGCTGTGAGGAATCAAGGTGTTAAAACCGGGAACTGATTTATTAACTTCTAATTGTCGTGTGGATGTCAAACGGTGGGGTGAGGTTACTGACGGATGCTGCTGAGTGCGAAGCCGTCCTGAGCCCCCCCCCCCCCCATGGCCCCCATGTCTGAGAAAGAAGTCGCTAAATTGGAGATGTGCCCCCGCAGTCCCGGAGGGGGTACTGTTTGTTTTCTACGACGGGGGGGAGGAGGGGGGGGGGGAGAGCAAAGGGGGTTGTGGACCTTAAAATATCCTGGCGTTGATGGACCGGGGGGGGGGGGGGGCTTGTCTGGCCGAACTATTTGTGGAGCAGAAGTCCAGCCACGGACACAAACTGCCATCTGATGATGGATCAGTGGGAGAGGAGCAGGTCGGGGTGGGGGGGGCAGCAGCTCGTCTTCAGGAGCAAGATTACTTTATTTTAATTAGTTATTCATTATTTCCCCTCAGGCGCTGCTGAGGGCACCTTTATTCCTTACTCCTTAAACACGATCAACACTGTGAGGGAGTTAAGTGAAATATGGTGTGTGTGTGTGTGTGTGTCTGTCTGTCTGTCTGTCTGTGTGTGTGTGTGTGTGTGTGTGTGTGTGTGTGTGTGTGTGTGTGTGTGTGTGTGTGTGTCTGTGTATGTCTGTGTGTGTGTGTGTGTGTGTGTGTGTGTGTGTGTCTGTGTGTGTCTGTGTGTGTGTGTCTGTGTGTGTGTGTCTGTGTGTGTGTGTGTGTGTGTGTGTGTGTGTGTGTCTGTCTGTGTGTGTGTTTGTGTGTGTGTGTGTGTGTGTGTGTGTGTGTGTGTGTGTGTGTGTCTGTGTGTGTGTGTGTGTCTGTGTGTGTGTGTGTGTGTGTGTGTGTGTCTGTGTGTGTGTGTGTGTGTGTGTGTGTGTGTGTGTATGTATGTGTGTGTGTGTGTCTGTATGTCTGTGTGTATGTCTGTGTGTGTGTCTGTGTGTGTGTGTGTGTGTGTGTATGTCTGTGTGTGTGTGTCTGTGTATGTCTGTGTGTATGTCTGTGTGTGTGTCTGTGTGTGCGTGTGTGTGTGTGAGCACCTGGCGTGCAGCAGTGTGTACATTCCCACGCTGTCACATCGCTCCGAGTTTAAGACGTGAAGAAAAGACCAAAATACTGACGCCGTGTTGCGTTTACCCAGGATGCACTGGGGTCCTCCCTCCCTTCCTTCCTTCCTTTCTTCCCTTCTTCCTTTCTTCCTTTCTTCCTTCCTTCCTTCCTTTCTTCCCTTCTTCCTTCCATCCTTCCTTCCTTCCTTTCTTCCCTTCTTCCTTCCATCCTTCCTTCCTTCCTTCCTTCCCTTCCTGGTGTTGATGACACCCACTGTACTATTAATTGGTCGTCAGGCAAAGTATTCAGTCGACTGAGACGTCAGAGGAGGTTTCATTGATGATCGATATACATCATCTATGTTGAGCTGCATTCTCCCTCCTGACCACCAGGGGGCGACTCCTCTGGTTGTATAGAAGTCTATGCTTCATGTGTTAAAGCTGCATTCTCTCTCCTGACCACCAGGGGGCGACTCATCTGGTTGTATAGAAGTCTATGCTTCATGTGTTGAAGCTGCATTCTCCCTCCTGACCACCAGGGGGCGACTCCTCTGGTTGTATAGAAGTCTATGCTTCATGTGTTGAAGCTGCATTCTCCCTCCTGACCACCAGGGGGCGACTCCTCTGGTTGTATAGAAGTCTATGCTTCATGTGTTGAAGCTGCATTCTCTCTCCTGACCACCAGGGGGCGACTCCTCTGGTTGTATAGAAGTCTATGCCTCATGTGTTGAAGCTGCATTCTCCCTCCTGACCACCAGGGGGCGACTCCTCTGGTTGTATAGAAGTCTATGCTTCATGTGTTGAAGCTGCATTCTCCCTCCTGACCACCAGGGGGCAGCTCTCCCACCTCGTGTCTCTAAACTATAAAACACACGTTTATTAATAATAATAATAATAATAATACATTAATTTTATAAGGCGCCTTTCAAGGCACTCAAGGTCGCCGTACAACATATTTAAAAATGGACACAATTAAAAAGCAGAACAGTTAAATTAGACAGATTGAGTCGCTCGGTGCTGGAGGACCAACTTCAGGTGGTCGATCTAAAAATAGATTTGAGTAAAGTCATTATTTCCAACAACAAAGAATTCAACAACAACAACAACAACACATCTCCAATTTCACGAGACACAAAGTGCAATAAATCACGGCGTGATTATCGTTTCCCCCGAGAGACGTGAGCTGTGAGAGCGACTGAGCCGGGACTCACTTTGGATGAAAAGTGTCAGCTAAATGACCTGTGAAGGTAAACAAACAAAACAAAACAAACAAACAAACACACACACACACACACACAGCTCTTCGCCTCCCAGCCTGTCGGCGCACGTCAAAGAGAGAAAACGGGAGTGGAAACGTCATAAATCACAAGGATTTTAGAATCTGATGACAAACCTAATTCCTGGTCTGAAAAGAGCCTCAGCCCGCCCCCCCATGCCCCACCCCCCTGTCACCCACCCCCCCCCCTGTCATCGAAGCCGGCCTATAAACATGGCAGCTGTCAGCCCCCACCCCCGGCCCGTGAAGGACGTGCCACCGGGCCTCACATGCTCTTTTCCATGCAGGCCAATTCTGGACTGTGGATTCCACTTTGCATTCTGTCACATTCGGACCAGGACCCCCCATCCACCCCCCATGAGTGTAGACCCCCCCCCCCCCTCACGGCTGACCATCTGTTGAAGGGAATTTACTCTTCATCCGCCCATCGCTCCACAAACAGGTTGTGAAGCCTTAAAAAGGGAAATGTGGATAAAGGGGGGGGGGGGGGGGGGCCAAATGTTGGCACGGCGAAAGGTGAGTAGAGGAGCTTTAGAGGCCATTTCCACTCAACGCACCCCACACACACACACACACCAGTGGTAACCAGAGAGCTCTGCAGCCTCCCTCACCGAGAGGTAAACAAGGAGGATTGTGGGTAAAACAAATAAAAACAATTCAGCTGTCGGATTATATTTGTTGGGGAACCTCGTGTTCGTGTAAACCGGGCCGGCAGCTGTCGGTGAGCTGCGGGGAAGCCAAATGGTGCGGGGCGATAGCAGCGTGGGCGTTTCACCCTCCATTCCGTCTGACAGGTGCTCTTCACCTTCCATTGGTAAGATCCCCATACAGCACCCCAGGGTGCCCCACAGAGGCCCAACATACTGGACCGTCAGTTCGCTGTTGATCCGTCACCCCCCCCCCCCCCCCCACATGAATGGCCCGCAGCACATCATAAACTCATTCAAGTTAGTACATTATCCAAATTCAAACAGTTACGTGTCATATCCTTTCGCAACATCACAAACATTCATCGAGCTGACCTCACAAAGGCATTGACAGTCCCCCCCCCCACACACACCCCGGACCATCTGGTTCATCTTTACAATGATCGTCTCCATACGCTGCTGAACTCACTTGCTCCCCTCAGAACCCGGACGGTCTCGTTCCCCACTCGGCCCGCGGGTTCTCCCCTCACCTCCACCAGTTGAAAGCCAAAGGACGTCAGTTGGAGAGGCTTTCCACCAAAACCGGACTCCCTCTTCATAAACAGATGCACCGTGCCGACATGCTCCTAAAGACGCCCTCTCCTCAGCCAAATCACAAGACTTTACAAACACAACCACTGCTGGTGCTGAACACCAGGACCACCAGGACCACCAGGACCCTTCTCTCTGTGGTCAACAACTCATTCCGCCCCCCTGATTCCCTTCCCCCTCACTTCTACTCCACTGAACACTGTAACTCCCTAATGTCATTTTTTAATACTAAAATAGCTGCCATCCACCAGCAGCTGACCCCTCATACGTCCTGTTGTCCTTCCACTTTTATCCCCCCCCCCCCTCTCTGTACTTCTCTCCTGCTTCCAACTCCCCTCTGCCATCGTTTTATCTAAACTCATCCAGACTTCCAAGCCATCCACCTGCCTCCTCGACTCCCTCCCACCCTCCCTGGTCATGACCTCCCTCCCCTCTGTGCTCCCCCTGATGACAGCCCTCATCCACTCCTCCCTCCCCTCTGGTTCTGTCCCATCACCTCTCAAATCTGCTGCTGTTACTCCAATACTCAAGAAACCTGGTTTTGACCCCAACATTTTCAATAACCTCCGTCCCATTTCCAACCCACCATTTCTCTCTAAAATCCTAGAAAAAACAGTGGCATCTCAGATTCAGACTCACCTCTCCAACAATAACCTCTATGAACAGTCCCAGTCCGGCATCACAGCACAGAAACCCATCATCAAGATCTCAAATCACCTCCTCATGGCAGCGGACTCTGGACTATTATCCATCCTCATCCTCCTCGATCTGAGCGCCGCCTTCGACACCATCTCCCACTCCATCCTCCTTGACCGACTAGCCTCCATTGGATTTTCAGACACACCCCTTTCATGGTTTCACTCATATCTCTCTGGCCGTACTCATAAAATCATTCACATCACACCCCTCCCCCCTCTCCTCCGGTGTTCCCCAGGGCTCTGTCCTTGGTCCTATCCTGTTTATCATCTACCTCCTCCCACTTGGACTCATTTTACGCAAACATAACATTCAATTCCACTGTTACGCGGACGACACCCAACTCTCTGTTTCTTCCAAACCCTCTTCCACTTTCCCGCCCCCCTCCCTCTGTGCCTGTTTACAGGAAATCAGATACTGGTTCACCTCAAACTTCCTCAAATTGAACAGCAATAAAACCGAGGTTGTCCTCATTGGCTCCAAGTCCACTCTCACCAAGCATCCCAGGTCCACCCTGACAATAGACAACTCCTCTTTGGTCTCCCCTCAGGCTAAGAGTCTGGGTGTCGTCCTCGACAGCACACTGTCATTCCACACTCACATCAACACCACCATCCGGTCTGCCTCCTTCCACCTCCGGAATATCAACCGCCTCCACCCTTCACTCACACCCAACAGCACTGCAATCCTGGTCCACTCTCTTGTCACCTCCCGCTTGGATTATTGCAATTCCCTCCTCTTTGGTCTCCCCCAGAAACTCCTCCATGAGCTCCAACTGGTCCAGAACGCTGCTGCCGCATCATCACTAACACCCATTCCATCTGTCACATCACCCTGTTCTACAACAACTCCACTGGCTTCCCATCAAACACCGCATTGACTTTAAGATCCTCCTCCATGCATTCAAGGCCATCCACGACCTCGCCCCTCCATACCTGTCTCACCTCCTCCAAATCAACATCCCCACCCGGTCTCTCAGGTCTGCCTCCTCCATCAACCTGACTGTCCCCCCAGCTCGTCTGTCCACCATGGGGTCACGAGCCTTCAGCCGCTCTGCCCCTCGCCTATGGAACTCTCTCCCCCCTGACATCAGAAACATTGACTCTATCACTTTATTCAAAACTCACCTCAAAACTCACCTTTTCAGGCCTCTGCCTGACCTGTTCCCCTCTTGGTTGCTCTGCTGCAGACTGTTCTGCTTTTTAACTGTTCTGCTTTTTAATTGTGTCCATTTTTAAATGTGTTGTACGGCGACCTTGAGTGCCTTGATAGGCGCCTTATAAAATGAATGTATTATTATTATTATTATTAGCAT
Organism: Pseudoliparis swirei; assembly: GCF_029220125.1. Taxonomy (NCBI): domain Eukaryota; kingdom Metazoa; phylum Chordata; class Actinopteri; order Perciformes; family Liparidae; genus Pseudoliparis; species Pseudoliparis swirei. The sequence goes on from NC_079389.1 coordinate 23,322,150, forward strand.
AGGAGGGCTAATCCGTTAGCTCGTCATCCCTTTGTTATTTTAAAACTAATTAAAAGGTTTAAAGTGTGAGGGGGGGGGGGTCGAAGGGGGGGGGGGGTCGATGCGTCCGGCCTCCACTGACCTCTGACCTTTTCTAAAACCCCTTCCGGCCGTCATCCCTGCAGACAAAACAACGGTCGTATCAATCGCAGCTAATTGAGATAGCAGCAGAAAGAGAGAGAGGGGGGGGGGGGGGCGGGGCTTAGGGAGGTGGTCACGGCAACAGGCTTGTAATTGGGTTTAAGTGGATTAAGAGCTGGGATGTGCAGCCCAAACACGACCGAGTGTGAGGTCTCAATCTGGAACCACACACACACACACACACACACACACTCACACACACACACACACACACACACACACACACACACACACACACACACACACACACACACACACACACACACACACACACACACACACACACACACACACACTCACACTCACACACACCTCTTTGCTTACCTCCTGTTGAGGAGCCTCAGAGTGACTCATGACATGTCATTTACTTTTTAGCTGAAGCTATTATAAACTATTATAATAAAACTATTATTGTTAAACAATTATATTTATATTCACCATCATATATATTGATATGATGGTGATGGTAATGAAGTCTGCTTCTGGCCCTGGATTGCCATGTGTGTCATGTCATCAAATCAATCCAGAATTCTCCCAGTGTCTCCCTGTCCTCTGTCTCCGGTGTGGTTACCCTGTCCAGGGCTCGCCCAGAGGGCGTGGCTGTCTCCTCAGCTGGGACTGATCATCAATTAGGACGCTGCCTACTTAACCTGAACTCACACCCCTTGATGTTGTTGGATCGCTAGTTCCTCTCCTGTTGCCAGACTGTGCTTCTGCTCAGTACACGATTAAAGAAACCTTTTTATTTTGAAAGAACTCCTTGTGCTGCTTTTGGGTTCCTGCCTTGCTCACCCTTAACAATGTGAAGTAAACGTATATATAAGTAAATGTATATATAATATATATATATGTATATTATATATCTATAATATATATATATGTATATTATATATCTATAATATATAAATATATATGTATATTATATATCTATAATATATATATTATATATTATATATCTATAATATATAAATATATATGTATATTATATATATATTATATATCTATAATATATATATATATATATATATATATAATATACATATATATTATTGAAGTTGTTGATCCCATCGTCCTCCATTAAAATCTTCTGTCCACCATCTTTACTGGCGGCTGGAAATGTAACTCTGCGTTCCTTCACGTAGCAGGTGGGAGGGATTAGAGGGGGGGGGGGGGTACATGTGACATCTGAACTTGGACTCTCCACACACACACACACACACACACACAGTGATTTACGGTACACACCGTAAACGCTGACATTAAAAAAGATATTCTTGACAATCCACATACACGAACGTCTGAGGACCCGTTGTCA
>NC_079389.1:23326144-23356144 GCF_029220125.1 Pseudoliparis swirei
CTCTGTGGGGAGGAGATGAAACGCTTCTCGGCCGGAGGTTTGAGTTCATTTTTTTTGTTTTTTTGGTCTGCAGTTGAAATATCTGGGAGAGAAACACTTCCTGTTCCCGTGTCATGTGACGAGGAGCGATTCACAGGCTCACGATTGCTCAATAGCTGGTCGGCCATCTTGACTTTGTTGTTATTTACATAAACTCTTCTTTTCAATATTTAATCCACAAATAATTTTGACATTTTGTGTACAACCAGGTGAGAGCGATGGAGCTGATGAGGTGGGCGTGGCTAACAGGTGAGAGTGATGGAGCTGAGGAGGTGGGCGTGGCTAACAGGTGAGAGTGATGGAGCTGAGGAGGTGGGCGTGGCTAACAGGTGAGAGTTAGTATTTGCTGTAAATGTATGCGATACATAAATCAATAAATCAATACAGTCGTATTGATCGTCAAAATAAATCTACTCTCTGGGTCGTCACGCGTCAGAAAAGTTCAGATCTCTTCTTCTTCTTCTTCTTCTTTAGAAACATCGGCCACATCAGCAGACTTGACATCTGTATCATGACTTTATCAATAATACAACAGCTTCAAGATGTTGAAGGAGAAGAAAGAACGCCACACACACACACACACACACACACACACATCCCTTTGTGATTTAGTGCTTCAACACACTGCAACACCTCAGAGAGAAGAGGGTCCACGTCTGCTGTCAGTGGAGATTTACTGTGAAGAAGAAGAAGAAGAAGAAGAAGAAGAAGAAGAAGAAGAAACACAAGAGGGCAACACTTCCCCAGGAATGTTTTCATATAAATGTCCTCCCCTCTTTTCTCCAGTCCGTTAAAAAGTGTTGCAAAGGGAAAAGATCAATGGCTTGAGACAGGCAAGGGATTATGGGTAAAACCCCTCCTGTCACTCAAACGATGGCCTCCAAAAAGCTGCACGTTAGAGCACGGCGTCTCCCCCTCGTCTCCCATCAAGACGACGTTGGTAGAGACGCAGACACACACACATGCACCCATACTCACTCACGGTGGGGTCCTATGTCTCCCAGTACACACACACGGTGGGGTCCTGTATCTCACGGTACACACACACGGTGGGGTCCTGTATCTCACGGTACACACACACGGTGGGGTCCTCACGGTGTGTTTCGGGGCCTCCGGTCTGGAACGAGTCGCCACGATGAAAAGCGGCGGAGAGCTCGGCCATTCTTTTCCACTTATGTAGCCGATGGATAGTTTAGGGTATGAAGACCTGCTGTGCATTACGTCATGCTGGGGGGAGGGGGGGTTAAATAACGTGAATAATTATTGGAAAATAACGTCCAGATAGACGGAGCGCGGCCAAATTATGAAATCATCGTGCGCTCCCCTCTCCGGTTATTTGAAGTCACGCTTTAGGGGGAAAGAAGAAGAAGAAAAAAGAAAAACCCCAAAAGAAAACAGGTGTTTCCAATACTGGGGTCTCTGCCCCCCCCCTCCCCCTCCTCCGCCTCTTTGTCTGATGATGCCTCAGATATGATATTTCATGGCCGGAGACGCATGATAGGAAGTGATTGGGGGGGCAAGACATGCGTGTAATGGACGCTGATTGGCCCCCCGGGTAAATCCCTGGAGGGTGAGTGATGCTAAATGCTCTCTCTCTCTCTCTCCCTCTCCCTCTCTCTCTCTCCCTCTCTCTCTAACAGGTGCAGTGTGTGTGTGCACAAAGAGCTTCGGTCCTTATTCTCGTCATAAACAGAACCAGCAGGGAGAGAATTAGTCCTTTCTTTCCTTCCTTCTTTCTTTCTTTCTTCCCTCCCTCCCTCCTTCTCTTTATGCGAGGGTCTCTCTCTTCCCCCTCTCTTTTTGATGGATGCGTTGTTGCATCATCGTTTGAAGCTGGCGGTCTGTGATGTGGTGCACAGCAGATGTTTTATGAGCAGAGGAACGCTCCCCGGGAGGCGATTGATAACTGTGTCGCTCGTTGTTATTGTTGCTTAATATCTCCGTAACTCGACGGCGCTGACGGAGCGTCACATGACCACGTTTGTTTTTTACGATCTTCACGTGTTACGAGGAGACGGAAATGAATGAAGCCACAAATGAATTAAAACGTTTATTGAGGTTTTTATTTTATTAGTTTGTTTACGTGCTTAGCACCTCTATTTACATTTTTTCAAAATGACTCCAAAAAAATAAAGAAAAAAAATAAGAATATTACTTTTTTTGACATTTCTTCTTAACATTGTTATATAACGCTCAGGCACTTAAATACACATCGCTACCAACACGCCAACACAAACATATACTTTAATTTCTCTTCTGCTACTCGCTTCTTTTTTATAACACTTTTTTTTTTTTAAAGCTTGTTATCGATTGCATTATCGCACCTTCTTTATTCAAATATATATGCAAACAAAAAGAAAACAAAAGTTATCCACTCCAAAAGAAAAACAGCCGTTCCGGTCCGTGAGGATGAAGCAGAGTCGTCTCAGAAGGAACCTTCTGGTCTCCTGAGGCCTCTCTGGGGTCGCGACCCCAAAAGTTACATGAATGGAGAAGAGTCACTTGAGAAGAAGAAGTGTTGCTGCTATTGCACCGAAACGGTTAGAATCCCTCCTGAGCGCAGCGAGCGGCTCATGAGCAAGAAATAACAGTTTGGACTCCCTCCGAGAATTATGTGTATGCGATGGAGTCTTAAAAATAAAAATATTGATCTCCTTTTTCTGAAAGGTTTGTTCAAAACCCAACGATTCCACTTCAAACGGAACGGGTCTAAGGATGTTCTTCTTCTTCCGAAACGCTCGGAGGCCCGATTTCCGCAACCGCAGCCGCAGCCGCCACCGCAACCACAACCGCCACCGCAGCAGTAACCGCAGCCGCAACCGCAGCCGCAGCAGCAACCGCAGCCGCCACCGCAGCAGTAACCGCAGCAGCAACCGCAGCAGCAACCGCAGCCGCAACCGCAGCCGCCACCGCAGCAGCCGCCACCACAGCCGCAACCGCAACCGCAGCTGCCACCGCAGCAGCCACCACAACAGCCGCCACCGCAGCCGCAACCGCAGCCGCAACCGCAGCAGCCGCCACCACAGCCGCAACCGCAACCGCAGCCGCCACCGCAGCAGCCGCCACAACAGCCGCCACCGCAGCCGCAGCCGCAGCCGCCCCCGCCTACACCATGTGCATGGACATCTGAGAGGAGGAGCCGTACTGGCGTCCGTCGCAGGAGCCGCCGCCCTGCTGGCCGCCGCCGGCGTTGCCGATCATGTGCATCGCGTCCACGCTCCCGTTGGACAGGTACTGGCGCTCGCCGAAGGCGCCGGCGGGCGCCGCGGAGCAGAGGAGGCCCCCCTGCGGCTTCTCGGGGCTGGCGGCCAGCCGGGGGGAGGGGGGGAAGTTGTACCCGTACAGGTTGTAGGGGTTGTGCAGGGAGAAGGCGTTGTAGGAGCCCTGCTGCACGTGGTGGTGGCCGCCGCCGCCGAACATGTGGGCGGGGGAGGGGCCCGACGGCGAGGGGGAGGGGCCGCCGCCGCCGCCCGCCTGCATCACGTACTGAAGCTGGGCGGCCGGGAAGGAGCCCAGCTGGCCGCCGTAGGCGTCCATCTTGGCTCCGCCGGCGTGCAGGGAGGAAGTCCTCTGCGGCAGGAAGGAGTCGGGCGGCTGAGCGGACGCCCCGCCGCCCGCCGCCTGCAGCCGGCCGTAGGAGCCGTCGGCCAGGCCGCCGTAGCCCTGCAGCGCCGCCATGTTGCCGCGGGCGCAGGCCGGGTACTCCAGGCCCAGGCTGCACAGCTGGCTCTCCCTGCAGCCCACGTTGAAGCCGCTGGGCGCCAGGTGGAAGGCGGGCGGCGAGCAGGAGGGCGACAGCAGGTGGGCGGCGCCGGAGGGGGAGGGGGTCCCGGTGCTGGAGGCGGTGGGAGAGGTGCCCGTGCTGCCGCCTGCACACAAACACACAGCCAGCATTTAGAGATGGCCGCCGGGCCAAAACTGAAATGAATTGAATGTCCCGGAGTATTATGGGATGGAGTATTATGGGATAGAGTATTATGGGATGGAGAGTATTATGGGATAGAGTATTATGGGATGGAGTATTATGGGATAGAGTATTATGGGATGGAGTATTATGGGATAGAGTATTATGGGATGGAGAGTATTATGGGATAGAGTATTTTGGGATGGAGTATTATGGGATAGAGTATTATGGGATGGAGAGTATTTTGGGATGGCGTATTATGGGATAGAGTATTATGGGATGGAGAGTATTATGGGATGGAGTATTATGGGATAGAGTATTATGGGATGGAGTATTATGGGATAGAGTATTATGGGATGGAGTATTATGGGTTGGAGTATTATGGGATGGAGTATTATGGGATAGAGTATTATGGGATGGAGTATTATGAGATGGAGTATTATGGGATAGAGTATTATGGGATGGAGTATTATGGGATGGAGTATTATGGGATGCTACAGCGGTCCTGAGTAAACAAGACTAAATCCTTTCACACCAAAAAATACGTTGTCCCTTCAAAATAAAACAAGGAAACAAGTAGCAGCCAATGAGAGGCAGAGTGGGGCGGGTCTAGTGAATAGAAGCCGAGAGGTGATTGGTCGACACGCACCTTGCTGCTTCTGCATGTTGGTGAAGTCCTCGAAGGTCAGGGTCCGGACCGGAGGTCTCCAGAAGGCGTAGGTCTCCATGATGGCCTCCAGGCCGGTCCTGAAGGAGCCAGCAAGAGGACTTTATTAAAATCATATTCACTCACCAAGCTTCTTGTTCTATCGTCCCTTTAAAACTGAAACATTAGATAAAATGAGGAAGACGTGTTCTTATTCCGAGAATTAGATTACAAAAAATGATTCTGCTTTCACCTTTTCATTTTATGAATCTAACGTTTTAAATAATTTAATTCCATTATTTGTTTTAATATTTTTCTTTTCAATTTGGAATCATTAATTTTTTTTAATAATATTCTCAAAATGCAATCCAGTAAATCTGTAAATGCAAAAGTGTTTTTGTTGTTGTATTAATATCTAAAGCACACTTTATAACCTTTAGAAAAATATATTGATGAATACGTTATGCATTATGCACCTTATTATTATATTAACAAATTAAACTGTCAAAGAAATTCTAAATAAATAATCATGTAAAAATTCTAAAAATACTATTACATTATTTACAATTATTTCAATTACCAGCTCTTGGGCTCATGGAGGGAACAATTAAATTATCCAGAGTGATCAATTAAACTCCTAAATGACTATAATGAGTAAGAGAGCTCACCAACAATATACATGAATGTAAACAAAAGAAAAGAGTTTTTCAGGCGACGCCACTCGTCTGTCCAACATGGCCGACCGGAGGCGGGGCATTAATCCTCCGTCTCTCACGCTCCGTTATCTTTTCATCTGTAGCGTTTTCCTGCAGTGAAACTTTAACGCCAGCTCGTAAATCAAGTCGTCCATTGTTGTGAAGAACCAAAAAAAGATGTCAGTGGGGCCAGTAATGCAGACCAGATGGGGGGGGGGGGGGGGGTGGTGGTTCAGTGTGCCCCCCCCTCCCCCCTCCTCTACTTCCTCCTCTCCTTCACAAATGTTGAATATGATTATTCAGAGACGGACTGGGAGGGAGGAGGAAGCGTATCCAGAGCCGCCTGTCATCGGCCAATGGGAGCGCTCCGTCAGAGTGACATCAGCACGTGACGCAACAGCTGGCGTAGGAAGAAGGTTTGATGACCTCACTAGCACTAAGAGGAGGAGCTATTGTGTGACAAGTTTTATGACATGTTGTCTTTAAATATGCAAATGAGGCGTTGTCTAATAGTAACTTCTTGGGGGAATTTATGAAACATTTTACAGACACAAACTAAAAAGTAGTAAAATAAGTAAACAGTTGGCTAGCTTGGACGTATATGTACACCTCTGCCTGCAAACGTCGCCGCTTGATTTTGAATTTGAATCTGGGATAAAATCCTAGATGTCGCCCCATCGCCACTGTTAGCATTGCACCAATGTTCCATAGCATTGCACCAATGTTCCAGAGCATTGCACCAATGCTACGTAGCTACGTCACATGCTATGTACGTCACCAATGAGGCCACAGAGACCTTTGTCGCTTTATTTCTACTTACCTGTCTCGAGACGTTAGGAAACAAAAGGTCTTTTCACAGATAAGAAAACAATCAATAATCAATACGCAGTGACGAACCTGTTTCTCCCAGAGTCTCTGAATCCTTTGGCGAACGGGTTGCGGTCGATCTTTAGTCTGGTGATCTGCAGGCGGAGATAAAACACGTTAAATACGACAACACGTCTTAAATTTGGTAAAAGTCATTTTAACTCTGCTAATTTCTCCATAATTTAAAAACCTGATTATTTTTGACATTTTCTGCCTCAAAATATAAATAAATGATCTGCTACAAAAATGCCACCCAAATAATCTCTAAAAGAAAGTGTAATAAAGTTTTTATTAACATTAATAAGGCTGCACAGATAACTGTTAATAAATTGCATAATTAAGAACGTCTAAATCTAATCATGTTGCAAAAAGTTGAACAATAATATAGTAAATGGTAAGTTTATAATGCTTTTATTGTTGTTATTAAACAGTCAACAAACTGTTAAGTGTCCTATAACTACTTATACATGTGTTATAATAGAACAATGTATTGTTTATAATGTGATTATAATCTATTATAACAAACTCAAAAGGCTTTTATTGCCGTTATTAAACAGTCAATAAACTGTGATTAGCTCCATAGTCTTAGGAGTCACGGAGCCATGCCAGTCAAAGGACGAGGTCTTTATGTCTAAACTTCGTCTCCATAAAGTTCTCCTGAAGGAACGACGGGAACCGGACCTGCTGGTTCTGGTAGGCGGTGACGGTGGTGAACACGGTCTCGGGGAAGCTGAAGGTCTTGACCCCGTCCCCGCTCGGCACCGCCTTGTTCTGGGACAGCTCGCTGCTGAAGTCCTTCCGGATGACGTGGACCCGAGGCTGGTACTTGTGCATGGAGTGGAGGATGATCTGCAGGACGGCGAGAAGTTCAGGAATGCATTGATTCTGCATCGTATTTATACATATCCTGTATTCATACATAATGTATGCATTTATTTTGCATTGTTTTGCATTATATTTATACATATATTGTATTTATACATATTGAATGCATTTATTTGGCATATTTTTACATATATTGTATTTATAAATCTTGTATGCATTTATTTTACATTGTTTTGCATTGTTTTTAACCATATATTGTATTTATAAATATTGTTTGCATTTATTTTGCATTGTTTTTATCCATATATTGTATTCATACATATTTTATGCATTATATTTTTTCATATATTGTATTCATACATATTTTATGCCTTTATTAACAGTTATCTATATGCTCTGTGCAGCTGCAGAATGTTTTATTAATGTTATTAAAAACTTTATTACGCTCCTTTTTTTTAAGAGATTATTTGGCTGCATTTTTTTTGCTGAAAATGTCCAAATTAATCTACTTTATTAAAGTGAATTAGTGCATAAGAAGGATGTATTAACATGTATAAGCAAATATAAAAACTATGCAAAATAAATGCATAAAATATATATAAATAAAATATATGTATCAATACAGTCCAAGATAATAGAATTAAGTGCGTCTAAATCTAATCATGTAGCAAAAAGTAGAACAATAATATAGTAAATATAAATAAATACGTTTATAATGCTATAAACGTATATATTTGTAATAACATGTTAATAAGCACTTCATAAGGACTTATAAACGCTTATCACCTGAATATAAAGTGTGAATATATTTCCGACAATAAGCCCACGCTTTAGAGTTTCCGTGACACGCTACACGTGTCAAACATGTTAAACTTCTGCGTGCTCGGGTTGCAGAGCGAGCGGGTTTCCGCGTGGACTCTAAAGGATTAGGGGTCAGGAAGTGACCCGGGTCTCCAGAACCCACTGAGAAGTCTGGTTCCCTCTCTGAGTCGTTCCTCTGAGCCGCGTGACGCGAGGCGGGAAAACAGAGCAGAGTTCACGGCGCGACGGCCGAGGGCCCGAGGATTATCTCACAGCGGCGCGGAGGCGTCAGACGGCGCCCCCCCCCCCCCCCCTCGCCAAGGGGCCGCCAGCCTGCTCTGGATTAATGAACCCAAAAGTCCCTCAGCTCGGCCTCTGCTGGGGGAGGAGTCTCAGAAATACGGCATTTAAAGAGCCGGACCTCAAATCACGTCGGCAGATAAGATCGCACGCTAACGGCGCCGCCGCATCAGAACGCCGAAGGTCGAGGAGGTCAACGGGTCAAGGGACAGAAAGAGAAGGTGTTTTTTTGGGGGACCTTTTTGAGCGACGGCGAGGAGGCGGATCCGATGAGGACGAAAGACTCCGACGGTTCGATGCCCTCCAACGGCATCGGGCCGCTCGTTGCTGTGCGGCCCGGAGGATGAAAGCCAGATGTTGCATTGGAAACATCTGCTCCCTGACTCTCCTCTGGTGGAGCGATAGACTCAGCGTCCTCCCGTCAGAGCGCCATCAGCAGGAAGTGAGACAATAATAAGGACTTTTTAACGATATAAAGCGCTACATTTGATTCATCATCAATCAACCATCTGGATACAATGTATCATGTTCATTTAGTCTATTTGTTAACATTAGAAAAACTCCTCATTTGCATTTTTAAAAACAGCATTTTAGAAAACTGACTTAATGTAAATAATCAACCGGGTAAGTTTTTATTAGTCTTATTTTTTAATAAAAACTATATATTATGAAGCCTTATGCAGAGGGGTTAGTTCACACAGCATTCAGAGACTCATTTATACACATTTATTAATAAATATATATATATATATATATATATATATTATGACGCTTTATGCAGAGGGGTTAGTTCACACAGCATTCAGACTCATTTATACACATTTATTAATATGTATATATATATAATATATATATATATACATATTATACATATATATACATATACATATATATATATCATGAAGCTTTATGTAGAGGGGTTAGTTCACACAGCATTCAAAGACTCATTTATACACATTTATTAATAAACAAATGAAGTAAAGGTATTATTAATGTCAGTTGACAGTAGTTTCTCGTTTATGAGAGATCGTAAAATCACATCTGTAAAAATATTGGACTAATATCTCAACAAAAGGAAAACGAGAGTTTTAATCTCGTCTTTTATGTTCACATGAATGTTCTGGAAATAATAAGATAATAACGGACGCTTCATTCATTAATTTTCCTCTTTTTGGCGCCTCCGAAAAGAAAAGGGAAGAAAAAAGCCCCGATAGCGCCGGGCAGCATTTAGGCCCCGCCCCCAATAACACAACACACACGTTATTATTACGTCCACGCCGTCTCCTCTGGGAGGGGACTGATTGGAAGCAGCTCCTCGACCTCTCGTCAACTAAATATATCTGCAGATATCAAAGACTCCAACGAAGCTTCCAGTCACAACAAAACTAAATAAAAAGTCAAATAATTGAATCTTTTGAATTGAATGAAACCGATGCGTCAGGAAACTTCAAACAACGAGACGCAGGTCGGACTTCTGAGGCTCGCTTTCACTTTTATGGTCTTTAAATGTCACACTTTGCACAAACTGACTGTAATATTTATCTTGAGACGAAATATTTATCTACATGCAGTATGTATAATATTTAGTTCTCAGTATTACGTCATAACATGTCGTTTAAATCCGGTACGATGAGTAGGTGCTATAAAAAAAATTATTATTGTCTTGAAAGCTTAATTGATCCTCTTCTGGCCACTAGGGGGCAGAACAAAATACAAACAAGTAGAGGAAGATACGCAACTCGTCGGGTACCGGGTACTCGGATACCGGGTACTGGGTACCGGATACTCAGGTACTCAGGTACCGAGTACTCAGGTAACGGGTACGGATACTCGGGTAACGGGTACCGAGTACTCAGGTAACGGGTACCGGGTACTCAGGTACCGAGTACTCAGGTAACGTGTAACGGGTACCGGGTACTCGGGTACTCAGGTACCGAGTACTCAGGTAACGGGTACCGGATACTCGGGTAACGGGTACTCGGGTACCGGGTACTCAGGTACTCAGCTACCGAGTACTCAGGTACCAGGTACCGGGTACTCAGGTACCGGGTACTTGGATACCGGGTACTCGGTACCTGAGTACCCGAGTACCCGGTACCCGAGTACCCGTTACACGTTACTTGAGTACTCTGTAATTATATAATATAATATTTTTTCAAACGGTTGTTTTTTGTCGTGAATACGTATTCAACGTGTGTGTGGCAGCAGACCACAATTATTCTTCCCTTTCACAATAAAAGCCCGAGACACACACACACGGCGTGCAACTCGCCTTGACTCGCTAAGCTCCGCCCACAATCAGATGGGTTGAGGAGCGTTTTATAACTTCACGTATTGTTCTTCGTCTTTATTGCATGTTCTGAACACGAGGGTCCAGAAAGTTCATCATCAGGTCCGACTCTTTATGCCGCCTCCCTTTTCCCATAATACTGTTTCTACCTCCGGCTCTTCGCTCGCCCACGGTGCATTAAAGGACCGCAGTAAATCCGGCGCGTTGCGGTGGAACTGGACGCGAACGCGACACATCGGGAGCGGCTCGACCAATCAGAGCCTCCGTGGAGCTCGCCACCTCCCGAGGCCGTAAATCAGGCCGCGGCCGCCGAACCACAAATCAACTCCCGTCATTAAGTGACTCTCAGGAACCCGGTTCCACCAGGAAATGAACCTTTAAGGGGGGGCGGGGGTTCAAATCCCAGACCTCTAATATCTCCTCTAAACCGCGTAATATCCAGTCGGCGTGGACGGGAAGGCGCGGGCGGGTCTCGCCAAGGACGGAAAACCGTGTCGACTTTCATTGAAGTCGCCCAAAAAAACGAGAGAGAGAGGGGAAGAGAGAGAGAGAGGGAGCAACGGGAGGAGCTGGCCTCTCCGGGGTGGAGGGTTTTCAAAATGAAGGCCATAAATCACCGGCTGAGCGTCGCGGGCTGAGGAAGCCATCATCGTCTCCGTCACGCGGTCCAGAGCGCCGTCGCTTTAAGAAACACGGATCCGATTCATCCGGCTTCAAGTCGAGTGATTTGTGAGGCGCATTTTTAAAAAAAAAGTCAAAACCACAATCCCATTAAAACGCATTGAAAGCTCTAAACTGCGTTCTCTTTGTCGCACGTTGCGTTTGAGGTCCATGGGAAATATCAAACTCAGAGGAAACTTTGGCTCAAAAGTTCTCTTTTTTTTCCGTTCTTTTTTTTGCCGCGTATAAAATAAACGTTGTGCGGCTCCGCCGTGTCGGTTGGCTCGTGTTCGGGGGGCGTGACCCTTACGTGTCCCTGGTCGTCCAGCTCGTTGTTGGTGAGCTTCAGCTTGTCGAAGCTCACCACCTGCCGCATCCAGGTGTCCCCCGAGGCCAGGGAGTCCGGGTGGATGTAGGCCCGCGGCGGCACCGGGGAGTCGGCGTTACCCGCCACCATCCACTTGGAGCTGTGGTACACGTACCTGCAAGACGAGAGAGAGGGGGAAGCTTAACACGGGACAGAACACCTGGGAGACGAGACGGAGGGAATAAAAATACACAAACTTTATACTTGATTTTAAAGATGAATCAATAATTAATAATTATTTAATTGCGCGTTTTATCGTGGCAAAATCGATATTTTTCTTATTTTTAGAAACAGGAAGTGGAGATTAAGATTTCCACAATAAAAGGTTTTATTTTTTACAATGTGTGAACATTTTGTCAATTAATTCTTTTTACATTCAAAGTATCGTCAACTTTATTTTAATGAAGGAAACATGAAACATGAATGAATCATTATTAATAATTATATTATGTGTGAAGTAAATAAACTTTTCTTAACACAAATGTGTGAATTAACATCGTGTAAGTTTCCCGTGTCACGCAACCTTTAAACATCTAAACTGCGATGAACAGGAAGTTACCAAAAATGTTTTGAAACGTGTAAATTGTGTTTTGGCGTTCCTCCGAGGCCGCGGCGCCAAAACACTCGCAACACGGCTTACGGACCGTGTGCGCATATTGTTTATTGTTTTTCATGCACACACACACACAAACACACACACACACGCACAGACACACACACACACACACACACACAACACACACACACACACACACACACACACATACACACACACACACAGACACACACACACACACACACAGACACACACACACCAACACACACACACACACACTCACCAACACACACACACACACACTCACACACACACACACACACACACACACACACAGACACACACACACACACACACATACACACACACACACAGACACACACCCTCACCAACACACACACACACAGACACACATACACACACACACTAACACACACACAGACACACACATACACACACACATACACACACACACACACATATACATACACACACACACACATACACACATATACACACATACACACACATATACACATACATATACACACACACACATACACACATATACACACACACATACACACACACATACACACACACACATATACACATACACACACACACACACACACACATACACACACACTACACACACACACACAAACACACACACACCAACACACACACACACAGACACACACACTCACCAACACACACACAGACACACACACTCACCAACACACACACAGACACACACACTCACCAACACACACACACACACACACACACTCACCAACACACACACACAGACACACACACTAACACACACACACACAGACACACACACACACAGACACACACTACTAACACACAGAGACACACACACACACACACACACACACACACACACACACACACATACACACACACACACACACATACACACATAGACACACATACACACAGAGACACACACACACATACACACACACACACACACACACACACAGACACACACACACACACACAGACACACACACTCACCAACACACACACACACTCACCAACACACACACACACACACACACACACAGACACACACACTCACCAACACACACACACACACACACTCACCAACACACACACACACACACACACACATACACACACACTCACCAACACACACACACCAACACACACAGACACACACACTCACCAACACACACACACACTCTCACACACACACCACATACTTTTCAATTAAGCAGAGCCGTAACATTTTGATGACGTGTGTGAGTTTCGGGGCGTCGAGTCCCGTTAAACAGCGGGGGGGGGGGGGGGGGGGGGCAAGGGCATTGTTTGAGTGAGGAAAAGACAAAGGAAAGGACAAAGGAAAGGACAAAGGAAAGGAGGGAATGGGTTATAAGAAAGAAATGCATGGGCAGAGAAAAGGGGCAGCAAGGTAAAGAAAGTCATCAGGACCTGGAGGACGGATAAGAGGAAGAGGAGGTGGAGAAAGAGGAGGAGGAGGAAGAGGAGGAGGAAGAAGAGGAGGAGGAGGAACACAGAGCGGGCGAGCGAGCTTGAGACTGAGAGGAGGAGAGCGAGTGTGAAGCAGCTGGTTGTCTTTAGTTCTGGCTGCTCAGAGTCAGAGTCATCACTCCTGAAAGAGACCTCACTGCCTCCACTGCCCTGTCACACACACACACACACACACACACACACACACACACGTATGTATGTGTGTGTGTGTGTGTGTGTGTATAATTCACACACACACACACACACACACACACCCTCTGGCCGCCATATTGGAAACTTCTAGGAGGTGTTCAAACCCCAATAAACCAGTTGTTTAATCCGGTTCATGTCCACAGCTTGTACTCATTTACTCCAGAGTTACTAAGGCTCGGAACAAACATCAGAATCAGAATCAGAATCAGAAACAGTTTTATTGCCAGGAATGTTTACACAAACGAGGATTTTTTTTTGGCGGAAGGTGCATCACACGGTTGTATAGAAGTCTATGCTTCATTTGTTAAAGCTGCATTCTCTCTCCTGACCACCAGGGGGCGACACCTCTGGTTGTATAGAAGTATATGCTTCATGTGTTAACGCTGCATTCTCTCTCCTGACCACCAGGGGGCGACTCCTCTGGTTGTATAGAAGTCTACGGGTGACTTATGAAAAGCTGATGTATGACTGTTAATATTTTTTTCCCCCGAACTCTAAAAAGTGAACGATCTGTTTTATTTCCTGTATTATTTTAAAGGGCCGGTGTTCCGACTTTTCTTAAGTCAACAGCGATAAAAACTTATTATAAATATTAAATAAACTTTTTTTTAACATAAAGATGTAAAATAGTTTTTAATTCATATGAACATGTAACACTGTGGAGCAGCGGACCTTAAGTACCTGCTTGTTTCTGACTTCATAACACACACCTCAGCTCTGACTTTTGACCTTAACACACACACACACAATCACACACACTCACACACACTCACACACACACACTCACACACTCACACACTCACACACACACAATCACACACACTCACACACACACAATCACACACACTCACGCGGATGTTGCCAGGCGGTTCTGTAATTTCCGGCGTCCCGCTCGGCGTAGCAGGGAAAGTGTTAAGCAACCAGGAAACTTCAGGACTGGAAATCTGATTAGTCCGCCGGCTTTCATCTTCCATAAATCTGCCATCTGGCACCCGGCACGATCAATAAGGACTGGACTTTATGTGACACCCCGACTGGACAGAGGGGGGGGGCTCCTTCCCTCCTCAGCCAACACCAAACCACACAGCTGACTAAACCACACACTATACACTCTCATTCCGTCTTCCTCCCACAGACACACAAATACACCCACACTCAACAATCAGTGTGTGTGTGTGTGCGCTCCTCACACACACAGGCATGCACATAAAAACACACACACACACACGCTTGCCAAACCGAGGCTGTATATTGGATTACTGTACTGACAGAGTAAATATTGCTATTGAATTACCAGTCAGGGTTGACTGGTGTGTGTGTTCTGAGTTTGTAAGAGAAGACCAACACAGCGTGTGTGTGTGTGTGTGTGTGTGTGTGTGGATCCTTATGCAGACCAAATGGCTTCACACAAAGGCGGATAAATGACAGTTGTAGAGGAGGATTAGTGTTCGTGGGATTAGGGTCAGTGGAGTTGGTTTAAATTGAGTTTAGGTTGTCTGTGTTTGTAACGACGTCCTCACAAGTATAACAATATAAATACCAACTGACTCTGTGTCATTATGTATGTGTGTGTTTTTCTATTTATATATTTAGACCAACAGTTTAATGAGAAAATAAATTCCGACGCTCACGACTATAAAAGTTTATTGGAGTCAGGATTAAGTTAAATCAGGCTAAGTCTGAGTTCAGAGTACCCAGGTGTGTGTGTGTGTGTGTGTCTGCCTTTTTGTATACTTATGAAGACCAAAACTTCTTTTTTTTAAGTATGGAAACTGTACGGGAAAAACCTAACTTTAAAACACTTTACTATCGGAACTCACGTAACTTTAAAAACACGTAACTTTGAAAAAACGTCACAAATGTAACTTTGAAAACACGTAACTTTAAAAACACGTAACTTTGAAAACACGTAACTTTAAAAACACGTAACTTTAAAAACACGTAACTTTGAAAACACGTCCCTAACGTAACTCGCGTAGCTTTAGTAACGTTTGATATAAACTACAGTGACCAGCTGTTTTAAAAATACGTGATCCACAAAATATCATGTAACACTTCGGCTAAGCCCCGAGCGGCGGCTCCTGGGTGAAAGTCGTGTGTTTGAGCGCCGGCGCTCAACGGACGCTCTACGTGTCGCGCGTTGTTTCAACTCAGAACTTCAACTGTTGACGTCCAACATTTCTGAGGTTTGCAGCGAGGCGGCACGGATTTGGACAAATGACGAAAAACAACCACGAGCCGGCGTCAACGCCTCGTCGGCTTCTCTGTGGATTTGGAAAATATTGAGTTCATTTCCATCCTTATTCTTTCAGATTAATAACTCCCATCTCTGCTGAACAAGGTTCATCCCTCGCTCCTCCAGGAGGGAGGAGCTGCTTCAGGGGCTGAACTCTCTACGCCTGGAAGGAGCTCAGAAACAAGCGTCTCCGGCTCCAGACTCCGCCCTCCTCTCCCGGCATAACGCCACCTCCTCGCCACACGGCCTCTCGCGGCTTCAGGACCTCACAGAGCTCACTTCTGTCATAACACTAAGAAGACGACATTGGCGAACGGTTTCTTTTGCGTACGCCTCACTTCGGACCCCCGTCTCCGTCTCCGTCATCCACCGTGAGCGCTGAGCGTTGGCCGACCCGGGAACATGAATACACTTCAACCTCGGCAGACATCGGTCTCATGATGGATACTTACGTCCTTCGCCGAGGCCGAAGGAAACTATGCTTTCTGAGCGCGTTGCCACGGAGACGACGACGGGAACGTCTTTCGCAGCGGTCGTAACAAATGAATGAAACAGAATTAATATATTTTGTTTCATTTACTGCTATAAAGTTACCAAGGCTCGCAAAAAACATCACACGGTTGTATAGAAGTATATGCTTCATGTGTTAAAGCTGAATTCCCTCTCCTGACCACCAGGGGGCGACTCCTCTGGTTGTATAGAAGTCTATGCTTCATGTGTTAAAGCTGAATTCCCTCTCCTGACCACCAGAGGGCGCCTCCTCTGGTTGTATAGAAGTCTATGCTTCATGTGCATTCTCTCTCCTGACCACCAGGGGGCGACTCCTCTGGTTGTCGGTGCATGCTAAACCCGACAGGGGGTCAACACGTTTCAGGACCATCCAGGAGAAGAGCATCCAGTGGTGCTCTCCAGCTGCGGACCTCGCTCTCAAAGCTCGGCAGCTTGTGGCCGAGCAGAGAAACACGAGTCAGCGCTTTTTAACCCCCCCCAAGATTCTCGGCGAAAACCACAAAACCAATGAAGTCGCTGCAATTTGGCGACTCTGTGGGAGGAGTTAAATGAATAGGAGGTGTGGTGTGAGCTGACCTGTATCTCTTGTTGTCCACGGGCACGATGTCCATGGCGATGTAGTACTGCTGGTGGGGGTCCAGGCCGGCGATCTTCACCCTCATGGCGGGGAACATCCTCCTGATGGAGAAGTCATAAGAGTGATAAACACTGTCAACAGCTGTTTCCTGACTGCACTCAGGTTCTCTGATTTAATCAAGCGGTTCCCTTCCTGACGTGAAAAAAGGTTTGATGAAAAATATATATTATAAATGCAAAGAAATTTAAATAAATACATATTTTTAGGCGAAAAAGACGTTTGCAAAGGTTTATTAGCAAAAGCATTTTATATATCATAAACCATCAAAAGACACTAAATCAGAAAAACAACATCAACAAGTTCTGCTAAACACTGTGCATCATATATTTAATGTTTAATGGAAAAGTATTTAAAGTATATTATATATGTTTTGATAATGTTCATAATCATCCACGTAAAGCCATCAGTATATGTATTTATGTATTTGTTTTGTTCACTTGAAAAATACTTTGACTCGTATTTAAACGTTTTATTTTTGGTCCTTGGTGCTTTTTAAAAATTAAAATATTAACTACATTTATTCATCACTTGTGAACAGTCCCGTTTGTTCATATAAAAGCGTCAAGAGAAATACATAAATATATATATATAAATATATATATATGAAAAATATATATATTTATATATATATAGAGATATATTTCTTTATTTCTTTATATAAAATTACATTAACATATATATATATATATTATATTTCCTTGCACCGATCGGATGGTTGTCAATGATTTGTTGATTATCATAAATATTTGAGCATGCAGACATAATCATAACTGGATTAAATGGCACAAATAGCTGAATAAACTGAATATAATATGATTATTAATTGAGGAGTATAATTCATACAAGTAGTGAGATTTGACATGTTTATATTTTTAATATTGTTCCAGGTGGTTAACAACATTAACAAAGAACGACGATGTCTTTAACTTGAAGGAAGACAAGTGAGGAAAGTCTTTTTATTAAATGAGAATCTTTAAATGTATTTAATTAAATCAGATAAATCATTAAAACCCTGAACATGAGCGTTTATCTTTAAAATGACTTTTCTTTAAATGATTTTTATATATATTGAAAACAATGTAAAGTTGCTCTTTTCATGACCAGAAACACATTTCCTCTCATCTCGTGAACTTTCCCCGAGCGGTCGTTTTGTTTCTGTTCCACGTCTTCGTGACCTCTGACCTCTGAGTTACTCTTTCTGTAACCGCGGCTTTTTATCTCGTCGTAAATAAAAAAACTGTCAATACAAATAACCGGTTAATGAATGGAGGAATAGAGCTTATTAGGAGACGTTTCTATATTTCATTCACTTCAAACGCTGCGTTTTCATTTGGAGCTCATAAATCTCCTTAATGAGGACGCAGTCCGGATTTATGAGCTTATTACAGGCGCCAGCGGCCAGAACCACGTATTAATATATATATGTGTATTCCTATTTATGAGCTGATTACCAATTTAAACCTAATTCATAAAGTTAAGTAGTTTGTACCAAACTGAGAGCAGAATAATAATAAAACAATTATTCCAAATATAAACACGCATTATGAATAAAACGACCTTCTGGGGAGTTTAATTATGTTTTAAAAACACTCTGGATGAACAAAGATGTCCTTTATTAAGACGTCACGTTTTATTATATTTTTGCTATTTTGCAAGAATAAATATTTCATAAAATATAAAAGAAAATGAATGTAATAAAGTGGGCCAGAGGGTGATTTAAATAGGAAGTAAAGTCTGATCCCATAAAGAGTTTTAAAGAATATTCTCACCTCGGCGCCACGCACGCGCTCCGGTTTGTCAGAGCGCGCGCGAGCAGCCCGGAACCCGGGTCGGAACCCGCCGCGGCACGAGGGAGAGGCTGCACGTGCAGCGCGTTAACACCCTTCAAAAGCGGCTCAGAGGTGTGTGTGTGTGTGTGTGTGTGCGCGCGCGTGCGAGCGCGTGCACGTGTGTCCGTGTTTCCAGCTGCTACGTGTCTGTTAATGTGAATGAAGCGCTTGTTTGCGCGTCTGACGCATCTACGCATGCGCGCTGAACGTGTGTAATAATATTATTCCATAATAAATACATTTGTATATGAATGTTGAGGAACTTGTTTGTTTCTGTTTGCTCTTCAACTAAATAAACAATAACGTTCACGCACAATGATCGTGTTTGTGCGCATGCGCGCGCGCGTCCTACCTGCCGGCCTTGGTGATGATCATCTCGGTGCCGATGTCGTGGAAGCGCTTCCACAGGTCCGCGCACTGCAGCTCCACCTGGATCTCCTCCATGGAGGCCGGGGCCGGCGGCTCGCTGCACGCGGCGCCGGGGGGCCCCGGTACCGGGGCCAGTCCGGCGGGGGAGCCGAAGGAGCACGAGGTCCTCTCGGCCAGGCCCTCTCCGTCCGAGCCGGGACTCGCCTCCGAGTCTGGGGGTTAGAGGGGGGCCGGGGGGGGGGGGGGGCATGAGACTTGGCACGAGGGAGGAGCGGTTTGGGTCGCTGGTCCGGTTCCCCGTGCAGCTCGTGGGCCGTGAGTCCACGTTGCGTAACGCATTTCCCCCCCTCACGCGCTCGTTCTGGACCTGGTTTTAACAAGACTAGTTCCCTCCATCCTGAACCCGAACCAGCATGACGTCATCAAGAGGGACGTCAGCCTCCTCATTGGCTCATAACTGGACAATGTGGCGCAACATAAACCCAAATAAAGAAGAAGAAGAAGAAGAAGAAGAAGAAGAAGAAGAAGAAGTCTTTATTTAAAGTGAAACAGGAAATTAAAGATCAATATGAGTAACGCGTTCCTCGCGCGCATCACTCTCCTGACGCGCGTGCGAAACTACGTTACGGGGTCAAGTATCACGGAACCAGTTCTGGTTTATCCAGCTGGGATGTCAAACACCTCGGAGCCCCCCCCCCCCCCCCCCGACCACCACGTGATCCGTCTTCTCTCCTCCACCCAAAAAAAACATGAATCTAATAACTTGTTATTTATTGGGAGCCCCTTGACGGGAGGGAGGCGGGACCGGGTCCCGGAGCCCCTGGACCGGGTCCCGGAACCCCCGAGGAACCGGGAGAGGAGAGAGGGGTTGAGGGAAGGAGGCGAGGAGGAAAGGAGGAAAGGAGGCGAGGAATGACCACAGAGAGAGGGTTTCCATCGTCTCCTTCCAGTGTCACTGCAGCCGCGGAGAAGACTGTCACGTGACCACGTTCCTCTTCTTCTGCTTCTCTAAATAAAGCTGCCCCCCCCCCCCAACCGGAAGTGGAGCTCTCCTCCCGCATGAGCCTCCTAATCCTCAGACAGTAAACAGAGTTACACTCACTCTGCTTTTTATTGAGCAGAACATGAAGGAGAGGAGGAGAAGAGGAGAGGAGGAGAAGAGGAGAAGAGGAGAGGAGGAGAAGAGGAGAGGAGAGGAGGAGGGTATGCAGGAGGAAGATGGACGCCTCATTTCTCTCCTCCTCTCCTCTCCTCTCCTCTCCTCCCTCCCTCCTCTCTCCTCCCTCCTCGTGTCTCTGACTCTGAGACGTCAACAGCTCGTTGGCGTCACTTTATTTATTAATAAAATAATGTTCGACATTTGTGAAAGATTCATAATTTGAAAAGAGAATAAAGTTTCACTCAGGAGACAAAACATCTGGAAGATATAAAGATATACAAATAAAATATTATATATAACATCTGGAAGATATAAATATACAAATAAACTATAATATATAACATCTGGAATATATAGATATATACAAATAAACTATAACATATAACATCTGGAATATATAAATATATACAGATAAACTATAATATATAACATCTGTATATTTCTAATAAATAACATGAATATCTTGATTGAAACGTTTTATTTTTTTAACTTAGATAAAATGTGAGTAAAATATGTTTGTGTTGTTATTTCCATATTTACCGAGAACATTAATGTTAATTAAACTTAAAGCCATGTTTTAATATGTAATTACTTTTAAACTATAATTACAGCGATATTTAATGTTGTGTTGTTCAGTAATTTTAAATAATAAAGATTTTTTTTTAACTGATTTTGTTGAACTGAAAACTCAACATGAGCTTTAGAGGTTTATTATATTATAAAGAAAAGAAAAAATTTCTGTAAACATCTGGAACACAAAATAAATTTATCCTCCTGAGATTATTTATTTACTGTTATAAGATTTAACATTTAAAGTATATATATATATATATATATATATAGATGAACACATTTGAATGAATATATAAAAAATACATATATTAAAAAATATATGTATTTATATATATACATATATTAAAATATATATATATGATTACAATTTTTATTCATTTGATATAAATGTGTTCATCTATATATATATATAGATGAACACATTTATATAAAATTAATATATAAATGATACATATGTTAAAAAATATATATGTATTTATATATATACATATATACATATATTCAAATATATATATATATATATATGATTAACAAATACATTTATATATATATATATACTTCGAGGGAACGGGCATTCCAGAGAGAAAGGAAAGTCTCATATCTATATATTTATATTTATATAAATACATATATGTATGTATTTATGTATATATATATATAGATATGTATTTATGTATGTGTTTATCTGAGCTGCAGATAAACAAACAGCAGCATAAATCTTCATTGGTGTAAATAAACAATACTTTAGTAAACGGAGCCAGCGAGTCGTCAACAACGATGAGTTTAATACAACTGACGTTAATTTAATTTAATTTAATTTAAACCAACTCCAGTTTGTTTTGAATAAGCCTGAATTAATAAAATGTATTATTGCTGAGCTAAAAAAGGTGCTGTGGTTAGCCTCACACACACACACACATACACACACACGCACACACGCACACACACACACACACACACACACACACACACACACACACACACACACACACACACACACACACACACAAACCACATCTTGCGGTTTCAGGGCCCAATCAGCTCCACCAGGCTGATTTGAAGGCCTCTAATTGGTCTGATTCAATAGAGCCTGATGTCCCTCAAACGGTCTAAGGGTCAAAGGTCACGAGCTGTACTTTACACTGAATACAGATATTATACATATTCATATTATAGAGATAACAAGTGCTTTTGATGACGTCAGTATTTTAGAGTCGATGTTCTTAAGTTATAAGTATTTTTAATTGAGTAATTTAGCCCTATAATATTTATATTTATAGTTATTTATCTGAACATTGTTTTGTGATGATACTTTAGTTTTTAAAGTGATTTAAAATGATTTATAAAGAGCTTCTGTCGACAGATAAATTAAATACTTATTATTTTACTCTTTTTGATGCTTAAAACACAAAATAAATCCGGTTTGAATTCAGAGAAGCTTTAATAAAATGTTTCTTGTTTTATCTTCTCTGTTTTCCTCTGAGACTTCATAAATGTGCTTTTTTCTTTCTTGGTTACAGAAAGGGAAGTTGACGTTTCTGACGTGGAGCGTGACGTGAGTCATCAATCACACCTGTTCCCTCGGCACGCGCGCGCGTGTTTCACGGACCTTTGGGTGGTTTCAGTCTCGGCTCTAGTTCCGGAGCCGCGGAGACTCCAGAGGAGCTGCCGCGCGGGGAGGTCGCAGGTGTTGGAGAGGAGTTGGTCCCGTGCGTAATCTGTGCGTAAAAACGGTAACGTGTCGCCTTTTGGACATGGAACCGTTATAATAACAACAACAATAATAATAACAACACATTGAGCTACACAACATGTCCTTGTGTATCTCGTGAAGGTGACGCGGTGGTTCCTGCTGCAGGGTCATAAACGAGTCCTGCGGCCGGCCGGTTTGCGGCCTCGGCTGAGCAAATAAAACAAATCCCTCCTCGAAGGATTCCTCTGGATCACAGAGACTCTCTGTTCCCCAGACCGACCGGGACCCCGCTGGACCGGCACCCGGTCCGCTAATGAGGGGGACCGGGGGGGGGGGGGGGGTCATTTAGACACGAACACTAAAAACTCTCCAAGACAGAAACATAACGAAGAGAAAGAAGTCCGAGACTTCCCTTTTTCTGGATTATTGTTTTTGTTTTTAAAACAAGCTGAAGCCTCACCTCCCTCATTAGACAGTTTACCGTCAACAACAACAACAACAACAACATCAACTTCCCTTCTCTCCCTAAACAATTGATTGACCTCACGTTGCATCTCCCTCACGAGGCCGCGCGGCTCCGCGTGCCCGCTGCCAGCTGTCTGCACATTTAACCTCATTAAGTATTTAATAATTAATCATTAAT
Source organism: Pseudoliparis swirei (assembly GCF_029220125.1). Lineage (NCBI taxonomy): Eukaryota > Metazoa > Chordata > Actinopteri > Perciformes > Liparidae > Pseudoliparis > Pseudoliparis swirei. The sequence goes on from NC_079389.1 coordinate 23,349,481, forward strand.
AATGAATAAGGGTCCATTTCTAAATATTCATAATCTTCACGAGCAGTATTCATTTATAATTGTTGCGGAACTTCATCTTCTAAAGTTGTAACTGAGTTTCTGCCAGAAGTGGAAAGCACAGAATATAATAATAATAATAATAATATTATATTATAATATAATAGTATAATATAATATTATTAATAATAATAATAATATAATAGTTGATGTGAAAACAATTATAATTCAAGTTTAAGTTGATGCAAATGTATTCAATTGAATGAGTGAATAAAAACATTTCCGAAATGAGAAATTAACTGCTCACATATTTGTGGTTGTTGCAAAAAAACAACAACAACAAAACAACAAAACATCCCGTCACGCGGGTTTGTTATGAAGATATTTAAGAGAAAATTAACTAATACAAAATACATCTATAATTAGTCACATAACTTTACTCCAATAAAAAAACATCTTAATCATATTTTTTCTGAAACGTTGTTGTTATTATTCCGGCGGACTATTTAACTCCACGCGGATGTTTGTTGTTGATCTCTAAACACATTTTATTTGAATTTTTTAAAACTGATTTAATACTAAGACAAGTCCTTACTTTAAGCCTTAAAACGTGTCTCGCGCTTCAAAGAGGCCCTCTGGTTGGTGAGAACTCATCTGACGTTATGCGCAGAAACCGTATTTTTTTATGCGCATTTCATGATTTCTGGAATGAAAGTCATCCGGACATCATGACTGACTCACGTCATGGTTACAACACTCAGAGGTTCTGATTGGTCCACGCGCTCCGCGTTAGAGTGAAATACTTTTAGTCACTGTGTTCATCCTGATACACGTTGTTGTGTCATGTGTCCTGACAGCAGACCCCCCCTCTTCCCCCCCCAAGCAGCTGCGCGTGTCCATGCTCCGCGTCGCGCTGTGTGTGTGTGTGTGTGTGTGTGTGTGTGTGTGTGTGTGTGTGTGTGTGTGTGTGTGTGTGCGCGCGCGGCGCCGCACTGACCCGGGTCCATGTCCAGGCAGTGCGCCGGCTCCTCTCCGTCCGCCGCCAGGCTCTCCATGGACAGGCCGAGCTCCTTCTCCTCCCAGCCGCGCAGCTTGCGCTTCTTGTTGGAGCCGATCAGCGCCTCCACGGAGAACGCGTGGGCGCGCGAGCTCAGGGCGGCGGCAGAGCGCCTCCTCTCACTCATGTCTGTCAGATCCACCCGGGGCCGGGCAGGAGGAGGAGGAGGAGGAAGAGGAGGAAGAGGAGGTGGAACAAAATTAAATCAAATAAAAAGTCCTTTTCCGTGCGTCCAAAAAATGAAACCAAGAAAAAAACCGCACCGCGCGCGCGTCAGAGTTCAGAGCAGCGCGAGCTCAGCGGAGAGTCCAAAGTAGTCCGCAGACCGTGAGGCTGTGGCCGGCCCGCTGTGCCATCCCGGCCGCGGCGCGCGAGCTCGAGTCCGGGCAGGATCGGTGTGTTAGTGGTGCGGTGCGCGCGCGGCTCTCCGTCCCGTCCGATCCTGTGCGTGCGTCCTCTCCGCGGCTCCGGTCTCTCTCTGCGCCCCGAAGCTCGCGCTGATTGAGACTCACTTCTTCTTCTCCTTCTTCTCCTTCTTCTTCTTCGTCTTCTTCTTCTTCTTCTCCTTCAGGCGCAGAGGGGGCCGGCCCTCTCTCTCTCCCTCTCCCTCTCTCTCTCTCTCTCCCTCTCTCTCTCTCTCTCTCTCTCCCTCTCTGTCAAACCGAGCCGCGGTCCAATGGGAAGTGAGCAGGAAGAGAGAGAGACGCGGCGGTTCGTCCAATGGCCGCGGAGGGAGACGCGGGTCCTGGAAGAGGATCCGTGATCCGGACCTGGGTCCACCATGTGGCCTTCACGGAACCCCGGAGTCTGCAGTCTCTCACATTAATCTGCACAACACAATATGAGAAGAATAAACCGTGTTATTGAGTTATTGAGGTGTGTGTATGACCTCTGGCCTCCTCGTGCAGGTCCGGGTCGGTCCGCCGGGGCCGAGACCCCCAAAGACACCCAAAGACCCCCAAAGACCCCCAAAGCCCCAAGACCCCCACAGACACCCACAGACCCCCAGAAGGTTGTTCCTCTCTAAGGATTGTGGGTAAAGTCTCGTGCAGGTGACAGGTGTGCTGATGCGTTCATTAATAATAATGAACATCATGTTAATAAATAAACTGGTTTAGATGTAGATCTTAAATGTAGATTTATAACAATACATACATAAGAATATAATTATATAATTATATAATAAACATCTGTTTACTCGATTTCACAGACAGTTTTTACTCTTTGATGTAAACAAAGACGCAGAATGAACTTCAAATATTTATAGGAGGAAAATTATTCGATTCATTAAAAACTAATTCAATAATTTAATTTTAAAACAGTTAAATATTTCTGTTGGAGAGTAAAAACTAAAATATATAAGAAGAGTTATTTCTAACAGCAATGAAATATGTAGAACACTGATGATGAATATAAATATGACAATAGAAAACTTAGAATAAATACTAAATATTAAAATATAATACTTATAATAAATACTAAATATGAACATAAAATACTTACAATAAATACTAAATATACACATAACATACTTAGAATAAATACTAAATATACACATAACATACTTATAGTAAATACTAAATATACACATGAAGTACTTATAATAAATATTAAATATACACATAAAATACTTATAATAAATACTAAATATTAGAATAGAATTCTGTTAATAAATACTATATGCAATATTAAATAAATATGAAGTCAAGCCAATTAGATTTATTCTCCTCAATATAATACCTCTCACATTTGTCTCAGTGGGGATTGATAGTCTACAAACACTCTATAATAAATAATTATTATACTTGTAATAATAACTATCAATGAATTCTCGCGTCTGAGAGCAGCGCGTGCGCCTGACCTGCAGGAAGAGAAACAAGCGAAGAAGAAATCAGGATCAATAACTCCCTTTAGGTCCTTTTACATCGGGGGTTCGTGCGCGTGCGCGCGCGCGAGGAAACAATAATCCCTCGCGCTGCTGATTATTATTATTAATATTAAAGTTGCTGTTGATCAGTTTGTTGCTGCTGGACAACGAATCTTTGCAAAAGCTCCTAAAACAAAGCGCGCGCTCTTGTACGCAGAAAGGGAGTTATGACGTCACTAAGAGACATTTATATATACTCTGTAATAATTAATAATGAAGTGTACAAAACGAAACACTTTACTGACACACATGGTCTCACGGCCGCACGTTACGTCATTATTAATCTACCTCACTTCTCTCTTCTAAAGTGACGTCATTCTCTTTGAAAGCTTTGAGTTTTAAATTAATTATTTAACATCAAATCATAAAATAGGAGACATTAAAGTGTGAAGCTTTATTATTATGTAATGTGAGCCGGAGATAATCTCTTCTTCTTCTCTTACGGTTATTAATACGGTTCTATGGATTCTGCGTGTAAACAAGTACATATGCTACGTGCACGCGCGGCGCGGGAGGCCTCGAGCAAAGTCCTTAAACACTAGCAGGAAAAACCAAGAGCAACAGTTTGGTCCCAATTACAGCCGCGACCGAGCCCCGTGACCGGCCCGCGGAGCCCCGGTGGAGCTCCGTGACCGGCCTCCCTCCCGGTGGAGCTCCGTGACCGGCCTCCCTCTCCCCGGTGGAGCTCCGTGACCGGCCTCCCTCTCCCCGGTGGAGCTCTGTGACCGGCCTCCCTCCCAGTGGAGCTCCGTGACCGGCCTCCCTCGTTATAATAATACTTTATGATTCATTTTACGGTCATTGTTTTGCTCTTTGACCCCTGACCCGCGCGTAACGCGCCCCGTTAATATTCAATGAGTGAAAGAAAAGCGTTTGACCCCGCGTGACCCCCCGGAGGGCAGAGCGCGCGCTAAAGCATCCGGATTGACAGCAGAAGCGAGCGACGACCGGGAAGAGCACGGTGTGCGCGTGCACGTGTGTTCACGTTCACCTGACGCTTTTTAAAGAAAATCACGAGCAGCACGTGGCTTTAATATTGTGCATGTGAGGTCAAAGTTCAACCTTTTGAAGGCGCGCGTGCGCAGCGAGAGGCCGCGCGCGAACAGAGAGCTTGTTTTGTTTTTTAGGGTCAGGAAAAAAACACGAAGCAGGATATAAATAAATAAATATATTGATTATGTGAAGACATGAGCAACTTTATGTTTACGTTTGAGTTTTCTGTTACAATAAAAGAAGAGAAGATTAATTCAAGATTCACAATATATATATATATATGCATCTATTTTCATCATATATATATATATATATATGATGATGAAAATAGATGCAGCTCTCCAGCCCTTTAGTAAAAAAAGTAAAAAAACTCCATTCTGCCGATTGTTCGTGTTTTTTTTTGTTCAGAAACAAATTGTTTTTATATTTCATATTATTCTTCATAGTATTATATTATTCTTCATATATTATATTATTCTTCATATTACTTCAACATTAAGACACATGGTGACCAAGCCGCTCATAACTTGTTCTACATTTCCGGGTCATTTACGAGGAAATCAGCTGTTTGGACGTTTATGACGTCATGATTCCTAAAAGAACTTGAGCAAACTAACTGTCAATTAATTAAATACCGTTTTCATTATCCTATGCTAAACCGCTCCACTCAGCCCCAATTAATATAACAAAATAAAGTAGAATAAAATGAAATTATTATAATAAAAGCAAATAATATAAATATAAAAAAAGAGTATGTATAATTTAATATATATATATATATTATTATAAGAAATGAAATACTCAGGACAAGTACGTAAACAAAATAAAGATTATATATGAATACACAGAACTTTTAAAGTGTGACACATGTGACTAACTATTGGTAAAAGTAATAAATGGGTTTTGATAAGCAGCAACATGTTGACGTCTGAAGGTCGAGAGCTTCGACTGTTACTAGTTTGCTCAGCTCTATTTATTTCTGTTTCCATTCACCTCCATCTCTTTAAGTGCTACATTTATTACCTATTCACCTCCACCTCTTTAAAAACTACATTTATTACCCATTCACCTCCATCTTTTTAAAAACTACATTTATTATCCATTTGCCTCCATCTTTTTAAAAACTACATTTATTATCCATTTGCCTCCATCTTTTTAAAAACTACATTTATTACCCATTCACCTCCATCTTTTAAAAAACAACATTTATTAAACAGGTCAGTGAAGGTGTCGCGCTCCCTTTGAAGCTTGCGTGCTGGTGTGTGTGTGAATGTGTTTCTGAGTGTGTGTGTGAGTGTGTTTGTGAGTGTGTGTGAGTGTGTTTGTGAGTGTGTTTGTGTGTGTGTTTGTGAGTGTGTTTGTGAGTGTGTGAATGTGTCTGTGTGAGTGTGTGTGTGTGTGTTTGAATGTGTGTGTGTGAGTGTGTTTGTGAGTGTGTGTGAATGTGTCTGTGTGAGTGTGTTTGTGAGTGTGTGTGAATGTGTGTGTGTGTTTGTGAGTGTGTGTGTGAATGTGTCTGTGAGTGTGTGTGAGTGTGTTTGTGTGTTAATAATAATAATACTAACCTCTCAGTCTTCTCTCATAGTTTTATTGCTCGTATGCACAACATCAAGGACCCCCTCTAAAGGTCAGAGGTCACGCTCAGGTAAACATGAAGGATAAACAACAACACTCCAATGTGTGCGACCGTCAGCAGAACCCAACCCTCTGCCGGACCTCGTGGAGCAGCGGCGCCGCCAGCTCCCGGGCCGCTCGGGCCCCGCGGGCCAGCACGGCCTCCAGGTGGGCTCGGTCCCCCCGGAGCCTCTGGATCTCCTCCCTGATGGGGGTCAGCCGGAGGACCACGGCCTCGCTGACCAGCGCCTTGTAGGCCGCCGTGTCCATGCCCCGGGCCCGGGCCACTGCCTCCTCCACGCCGATGGCGGCCGCCGCGGCGTGGATGGTCACCAGGTTGGACACGCCGGGCCGCCGCTCCGGGTCGAAGGTCACCTCGGAGGTGAAGTCGGTGACGGCGCGGCGCACCTTGAGGGCGATGGCGTCCGGCGAGTCGGTGATGAAGATGGTCGCCATGGTCTGGGGGTCGGATTTGGACATTTTGACCGAAGGGTCGCGGAGAGACTTGACCTTCAGTGTCGAGCCTGAAGGGAACAGATCAATAAAGATGATCAGTAAAGATGATCAGAAAAGATGATCAGAAAAGATGATCAATAAAGATGATCAATGACTGATATGATCAACAGTACTATGAAGTGTAATAAAGACCCTTTAAGGTACCCTGGAGAACCTTTAAGGGTACCCTTGAATATCCTTTACGGCTACACTAAAGACCCTCTAAGGTACCTTAAAGACACTAAAGACCCTCTAAGGTACCTTAAAGACCATTTAAGGTACCTTAAAGACCTTAAAGACCCTCTAAGGTACCTTAAAGACACTAAAGACCCTCTAAGGTACCCTGGAGAACCTTTAAGGGTACCCTTGAATATCCTTTACGGCTACACTAAAGACCCTCTAAGGTACCTTAAAGACACTAAAGACCCTCTAAGGTACCTTAAAGACCATCTAAGGTACCTTAAAGACCCTCTAAGGTACCTTAAAGACACTAAAGACCCTCTAAGGTACCTTAAAGACCCTAAAAACCCTCTAAGGTACCTTATCTTTCATCCCTGTTTCTTATATTTTGTGTTTTGTTT
>NC_079389.1:23361144-23376144 GCF_029220125.1 Pseudoliparis swirei
CAGACTGCTGGAAGAGGACGGCCCTCACCTCAGACTGCTGGAAGAGGACGGCCCTCACCTGAGACTGCTGGAAGAGGACGGCCCTCACCTCAGACTGCTGGAAGAGGATGGCCCTCACCTCAGACTGCTGGAAGAGGATGGCCCTCACCTGAGACTGCTGGAAGAGGACGGCCCTCACCTCAGACTGCTGGAAGAGGATGGCCCTCACCTGAGACTGCTGGAAGAGGACGGCCCTCACCTCAGACTGCTGGAAGAGGACGGCCCTCACCTCAGACTGCTGGAAGAGGACGGCCCTCACCTCAGACTGCTGGAAGAGGATGGCCCTCACCTGAGACTGCTGGAAGAGGACGGCCCTCACCTGAGACTGCTGGAAGAGGACGGCCCTCACCTGAGACTGCTGGAAGAGGATGGCCCTCACCTCAGACTGCTGGAAGAGGACGGCCCTCACCTCAGACTGCTGGAAGAGGATGGCCCTCTCCGGGTCGATGCCGCAGGCCAGCAGGCTGGCGGCCATGTCCAGGATGTTGGTGCGCAGCAGCGCCGGGTCCTGAGGCTGCGTGACGGAGTGCAGGTCCACGATGCTGTACAGCACCTGGGGGAACCGGGCCTGCAGGCCCACCCAGGTCTCCAGGGCGCCCAGGTAGTTGCCCAGGTGGGGGACCCCGGTGGGCTGGATCCCCGAGAACACGCGGCCACCTCCCGGAGGCTCCTGGAGGGGGGGGGGGGGGGTAATAATGATTTAAAATTATTGTTCTACTCTCCGAGGAAGAGGGTGAAAGAAAAGAGAGGCGGTGAAGAGGTGAGAAGAGCCTCAGCGGTGAACTGCTGGCAGCCGGCGGCTGCGTTAAGCCCCTCCCCCCGGAGGAATGCGTCGCCTCGCCAACAATAAGAACTAGGACAACTTCTAGGAGGCGTAAAAAATACCATCAGACCAACCAACGATTTAACCGTATTTTACTGGAGCAAGAATAGCACCGCGGGGGGGGGGGGGGGGAGCGGCGCCGTGGCGATGCGGCTTGGCCCTCACAGGTGGTGGTAAGGGATCCTGTCCTCGTTGGCCCTGAGGGGGGGAGGGGTCTATGCTTCACGTGTTAAAGCTGCATTCTCTCTCCTGACCACCAGGGGGCTCCTCTGGTTGTATAGAAGTCTCCGCCTCATATCTCGACAGACGTCACGTCCAATCCGACCGAGATCCTCAGATCGCGGACCGGAGACGGATCGAGTAACAACTGATCTGAGGCCAGCGGCACAGGCTCCACGAAGGCTCCACCTACTGGCCTGAGGGAGAGAGACACAGAGAGAGAGAGAGAGAGAGACAGGAAGGAAGTGGGTGCTTATGCCATTACTGACGGGGTAATTGCACTGGAGGCCATTGATGCTGAGAGCCTCTTAAGAGGTGTCAGGGTTGATTTGGGGTGTGGAGCCGCCCCCCCCCCCTGAGTCTGGCTCATGTGTGTTCTCACCTCGAGCTGACACACCAAACGCATGTCGTCGTCCCCCCCCCCCCCCCCCCCCGGGGGAAGCCATTAGCCACGCAGACATACTGATGGTGTCATTTGAGCCAATCGAGTGTCAGACGAGAGTCGGCCCGCCGCTCAGGGACGCCATGTTTAAAACCAAGAGAGAAGTCAAACTACGTGTTGCCGTAGTTGAGGAGGCGGGGCTTACTGATGTGGCTCCTGGTCATCACGAATACCTTAATCTCTTGAGATGTTTATGCTCTCGCCATCTGGACAAGCATTTTTGTGTATAAAACTGCCTTGTGCTCTTTAGACCACGCCCCCTTTCCCGTGACATCACAACAGGTGTTTTCTAAAGCGATGTACTGGTCCGAACCCCGGCGTGAAACCAACAGAAACGGGATCCTGTGGCGCTGCGCCTGCTTTGATGTCCCACAATGCAGTGCGGTAGCGGCAACGGCATCCGTCACGGGGCGACAAAAAAATCCACAAGCGCCTTCAGGTGACCTCGAGTCCTTCTGAACCAAAACGTCAAAGAAAGGAAACACATCCCATAATAGTCGAGACCGCTGCCGTCTGTTTCTATTTATCATTGTTGCATAAATAGAAACTCTGGTTGTCCAGGGCTTCACGTCATCGCCACGGCGACCAAAGCTTCATCCACGTCGGCCATATGCCGAACGCATCACACGCCACGTGTGTGTGTGTGTGTGTGTGTGTGTGTGTGTGACACCAATGAGCTAGAAGGTTACGTACACTACACACAAAGGAAAGGCCACGTTTTCACACTCAGGGATACGTGTGTGTGTGTCTGTGTGTCCGTTTGTGTGTGTGTGTCCGTTTGTGTGTGTGTGTGTCTGTGTGTGTGTGTCCGTGTGTGTGGTCATCTCCGGGGGGACGCAGGTCGTGGAGAACATTTAGAAACATCAACATGAGTTAAGCTGAAGGAGTCCGTCCAGTACGATGGAGAACCTTCACTTAACCCTCCTGTTGCCTTCGGCTCAATTTGACCCGATTCAATATTTAAAGGACACACCTTCCTCCTCCTCCTCCTCTTCTTCCTCATTTCACGAGAAAATCTTCTTCCAGGATTCAAATGAAACACCATTTCATATATATAAATACATTTAAATATATGTATAATATAGATTTAAATATAGATCATATTTAAAATATACATCTATAATTTATATATTATATATAATATATCTATATCTCATTAATATATTATAAATTATATATATATATATACATATATATACACATTTATATATTTATATAATATAAATAAAAAAATAATAATATATATAATACATATATATATATGTATTATATATAATTATGTATATATTGTATATATATAAATATATATAATATTCAAAATATGTCTTTAGAGGTGTGGCTTTTAGATTGAAAACAACCTATATAATAAAAAAATGTATAATAATTAATTAATTAATTATATTTCTTAAAAAAAAAAAATATGTAAATGGTCTCGTAGATTCTTCATCTTCATCTTCTTCTTCTTCTTGGGCTCATGTTGTTACTCCTGTCCTCAGATCTCGGCCTGTTTCCACGGCTCATACATCACAGCAGAACCTCGGAGCGGCCCACTGTGGGGGGGGGGGGGGACCAGAGCCAATTTCAACACATCTCCTCCCCGCCCCGCTCGGCCCACGCTGAGATACACCGTCGGATCTTTGTGGGCCAGGCCGGAGCTCCGGACCTGACCCCCCCCACCACCCCCTGCAGGGCCGACCCAACACACAGAGTCCAGTGTCCCCCCCCCCCCCTCCACGTACCCCATTAACACCGGCATCACCTCCGTATCTCCTCTCCATCTCCCGTTACCGCCGGCGACCGACAGAGCTGAGGCATCGAGAAGGAAATGGGCTTTAGTGTGTTACCCCCCCACAGCTCTTTATCCTTAAGAAGCATGCGTGCGTGTGTGTCTGTGTGTGTCTGTGTGTGTGTGAGTCTGTGTGTGTCACGAAGAAACCAAGATGACAGTAAACGAATCGACGTGGCAAATATAAAGATATCGGTATATATATATATCTTTATATTTATACGTATATATATAAAGACATATATATATATAAAGATATATATATATATATATCTGTATATATATATAAAGATATATATATTTATATATATCTGTATATATAAAGATATATATCTTTATATATATATATATATCTATATATTTATATGTATACAGGACTGTCTCAGAAAATTAGAATATTGTGATCAAGTTCTTTATTTTCTGCAATGCAATTAAAAAAACAAAAATGTCATGCATTCTGGATTCATTACAAATCAACTGAAATATTGCAAGCCTTTTATTCTTTTAATATTGCTGATTATGGCTTACAGCTTAAGAAAACTCAAATATCCTATCTCTAAATATTAGAATATCATGAAAAAGTATACTAGTAGGGTATTAAACAAATCACTTGAATTGTATAATTAACTCGAAACACCTGCAAGGGTTTCCTGAGCCTTGACAAACACTCAGCTGTTATAAATCTTTTTTTTAACTTGGTCTGAGGAAATATAAAAATTTTATGAGATAGGATTTTAGAGTTTTCTTAAGCTGTAAGCCATAATCAGCAATATTAAAAGAATAAAAGGCTTGCAATATTTCAGTTGACTTGTAATGAATCCAGAATGCATGACATTTTTGTTTTTTTAATTGCATTACAGAAAATAAAGAACTTCATCACAATATTCTAATTTTCTGAGACAGTCCTGTATATATAAAGATATATATATATATCTTTATATATATAAATATATATCTTTATATATATGTAAAGATATATTTATTTATATATATATCTGTATATATATATATAAAGATCTTTATAAGAATAAAAGTGTGACTGCAGCCCCTCCTCCCTGCTGGAAGGGGAGCGTAGAAGTCCCCCCCCCCCCTGAAAAAGGAGCGTTTGATTAAATCTGCGGCTGACGTGCGCGACAGATGAGATTGATGAGGTTCCTCTGAGCTTCACACTGTGCGGAGGAGAGCGAGGGGTCCGGGAACAGAACGCTGCAGTGTGGCGAGGGGGGGTCGGGGGGCTCGCGCCGTGGGGTCCCTGTGGCTGATTAATGGGACTGGAGGCCCTTCAAAAACAGCCCCCCCCCCCCCCCCCCATAGCACGACGGTGCTCCAAAAATAACCAGTCTGCAGCGCCAGCCTCCTAACGGGCTGCAGACTTCAGTACGGGGGAGGAGGGAGGGGGCGTGGCTTCAGGACAGGAAGCTTTAATGACCTCTCTGGTTTATGGGAAGTGACAAACCCTGACCCCTGACCCTGTCCGGTGTCACGCGATGATGTCACGACGACGTCAGACGCCATGAGGACAGGAACACACACAAACACACACACACACACACAGACACAGACACACACACACACACTTCCAAAGTTTCATTAAACCACTTTCTCCTCTTCTTCCTCTTCTCTTCTTTTCTTTTTCTTCTCCCTCCTCCTCTTCTTCCTCTCCCTCCTCCTCTTCTTCTTCCTTATCTTCTTCCTCCTCCTCTTCCTCCCCTCCCTCCTTCGTCAACATGTGCGCGTGGGAAACAAATTGACTGGCAGCTCCGTCAGTCGACACGTTTTTAAAGAACAATTAAAGGTCAGAGGTCATGATCGATGTGACGACGTCGTCCGGCGACTCGTCAGCGACATGCCGGACGCTTCACGACGTTTTAATTAAAACGTACAAACGGCTGGAATTTTGTTGAAATATGACGCTCGGGGTCGTAGATGGATGGATGTGTAACATGGGGGGAGGGGAGGGGGGGAGGGGACACACCAGAGAGTGAATCTGGAGGCCGAGGAGGACAGAGAGGCAGACAAGTCATATAATATATAGTCACTGATATCAGTCAATACCTGGACCACAGGCGAGAGAGAAGGTGTGTGTGTGTGTGTGTCTGTGTGTGTGTGTGTTAGCGGGAGTAATCTCCTTTAAACTCACGAGCAAATGCAAGAAGCTAATTTCTCTGGTTTTAACTGATGTTCAAGTTTCGCTTCGACAGATTAAAACCCTCATAAAAAAAGAACGTTTTAATTTAATTGATTATTTTTGTATTAATTTATCTTTCTATCTATTTATCTATCCATTCAATTATTTGTTCAGTTTTTGTTTTTAAGGAAATAGTAAAAATTAATTCAAATATTTGCTTTGATTAAAAAGACATTTTAAATGTTGTATTAAAAGTTTCTTTGAGTTATTGTTGGAAGTTAAAAACATTTGATAAATCCCTCAAAATCTGTGAAAAATGGATTTATTGGAGTTCCTCGACAAAAACAAAACTTTAAAGATGAGTAACGTGAAAAATTAAAATTTGACCTTCGCCCAATCCACATTTTTACTGATCAGAGCTTGAACGCAACTTAATGTAATTCAATGCAACCTCCGTTAGCCGTAAACTCGGTTAATTAGCCAAACGGGACTGTGCGGTCCACAGTTCACAGCTAACGGTAGCTAGCTCTCATAGCGACATTACGTGGAGCGTCTCCTGCGTTAGCAACACGACATCCGACAAACGTTAAAAAAACCTGATTACAGTGAAGCGAGTTTATAAAACATAATTTTAAAGACCGAAGATTTGAAGACTCGTAATTAATATGAAAACAAAGGAACACGAGTTTGAACGTTATTATATAGATTTTAGGCTGTTTTAATGATGTTATGTAAAGTGTCTTTTAGGACCTTGAAAAGCACTATTTAAATTAAATGCATTATTATAATTATATCTCTTAATTTTTCGTGTCATAGTCACTTAACTTCACGAGCGAGACATTAACAGCTAATTTAAAAACACCAGCGAAACCATAAAAAAAAATGTTTACATTTAAAACGTCGTGAGACAAACGTCGCACTTCGTCTTCGTGTCAGCGACATTTAAAACATTTTGTAAATTAAATTAAACCGTTTTCCAGCGCAGAGAGAAGCTTCCCGCCTGACGCACCTCACACCTCGGGGGGCATTGTGCGCTCGCCCTCCAACAAAATGAAAAACCCCCGACACTTCATTTCTGATGTTATTCCGGGTAACGGAGCACCGCCGCGCCCCTCCCCCCCCCCCCGCCGCCGCACACCTCTCCGGCCCCTCCGGAGACCGTAACAAAAACACGGGCCGCGAGCGCGCGGGCCGCGTTACAGCTCGTCCATCACGCGGCGTCCTGACAGGCTGCTCAATAATTAGCGCCGCCGTCGGACCCGAAACACGCCGGTTGTTCTTACGCGTACCGGGGGACTCGTTGTTTGACTTAACACCCGATTCGCTTCTCCGGGGCGGCGGGAACAACTCTCAGGATGAGTTATAGGCACCTTTAAAACAGGAGAAACAAGAGAAAAGCAAAGTGCTACTGAGGATATGACGTCACGCGCCAGACGAGGAAATAAAGAAATAAAGAATAAAACTCAAGATGGACGAGGAGAGAAAACACACCCCCACGGAATAATCCTAATAAACAAAAAAGATCTTTGATAGCCAATAAAACAAGGCACCTAAATAATCAATGTTGTGAATAATATATATTATTTATATATATACACAGATATACAATATATATTACAATATATAGTATCTTAATATGTATTATATATAATATATATTATTTATATGTATATATATATATATAAATAATATGTATTATATATACATATATATTATATTTATATATATACAGATAAACAATATATATTACAATATATAGTATCTTAATAATATGTATTATATATAATATATATAATATATATATGTATAAATAATATTTATTATATATAATATATATATTATATATAATACATGTTATTTATATATAAATAATATGTATTATATAATATATTATTTATATATATAAACAGAAATACAATATATAGTATATAAATAATATTTATTATAAATAATATATATTATATATATACAGATATACAATATATTTTACAATATATATTATATTAATAATATTTTTTTGAAATAATATATATTATATATACAAATATACAATATATATTACATGTTGTAATGGTTTTCACGTTCCGCTCCCGATTTCCTCCATTTCCCAGAATGCTCTTCCGCCGGGGATCGGGGGCGTGGCCATGTTTGCTCTCATCCATGCGGGCAGAGGAAGGAACCCCTTCTCTCTGCTGGTTTAAGGCCGTCCGGCCGGACACAGCGACTTTAAATCAGCCGGGAGAGACAAGGCCTAAAAACAACAACAACAACAACACTTGTTCCACTGCAAAGTGAACAAGAAGATTGAATTCCTGCTCTCAGAAAACATCAAAGCGTTGATGCTTCATTCGTTCTCTATATAACGATATTATATGATATAATATTATGTAACATGATTCTACTTCTCCCTGAGCGTGTTCCTTCAGTCGACAGGGGGTGCTTGAGGGCGGGGCTACGAGGTGATTGACAGGTCTCTATACCTAAAAAAAACATGGTCACGGCCATAATCCAAGATGGCGACGGCAGAAATCTGCAAATTTAAGTGTTCAATTCTTTACATTAAAAAACAACAGGGGCAGGATAACGCCTGGTTTAGTAACAAATACGAGAGTTAGCACCAAAAAAAGGAAATACTCAAGTGAAGTACAATGACATGAAATGTGTACTTGTAAATGTACTTTGTTACATTTACAGTATATTCATCAAATGAGTCAGTAAATTGAAATTAATATTAAAGTTAGATAAACTCCACTCGGTTTCATGAGGAGACAAACAGAACAAGTTTAAATGACTCAAACCCAAATGTTATATATTATTTATATATATATATATATATACAGATATACAATATATATTACAATATATAGTATATTAATAATATGTTTTATATATTATTTATATATATACACAATATATATAACAATACATAGTATATTACTAATATTTATTATATATAAAACATATTATTTATATATACAGATATACAATATATATTAAAATACATAGTATATTTTTAATATCTATTATTTAAAATATCTATTATTTATATATATATATATTACAATACATAGTATATTAATACTATTTATTATAAATAATATATATTATTTAAATATATATATCTACAGATATACAATATATTACAATAAATAGTATTTTAATTATATTTATTATATATAAAATATAATATTTATCTAAATACTGATATACAATATAAACTACAATATATAGTATATTAACACTATTTATTATATATAAAATATATTATTTATATACAGATATACAATATATATCACAATATATAGTATATTAATAATATTTATTATAAATATATATTATTTATATATTCAGAATATAATATATTAATATATATATATTAATAAGATGTATTAGATATAATATCATATATATTGTTAATATTAATAGAGATGCACCGATCAGGTTTTTGGTGCCGATCACCGATCACCGATCACTGAAATCAGTATCTGCCGATGACCGATAATACCGATCACCGAAATCAGTATCTGCCGATCCGATAATACCGATCACCGATCACGGTGTCGATTGAAGCATTCTATTTATTGTGTAGCATTATTGCCTAGGACTATGAGGAAATACATATATAAAGCAACTCAAACATTAAAGAAATTACAGATTTCTTTAAACATTTAGGACTTTTACTTTGAAAAATGTCCTAATTGATACATACAAATTGTTTGATTGCTATTGTAGGGGATGTCAGATATGTATATGTTTTGAGAACGCTGATCAAAACCGATAATGGGAATATCGGCCAATATGGATCGACGCCGATCAGATCGGTGCATCCCTAAATATTAACACTGAACACAATTAATCTTAATAAACCTATGTTTTTGAGTATATATAAGTTTATATTATGTACTATTTTTAGACATTCTTAATAAGTCTGTTTCAGAGTATATACATATATTATAATATATAACTGTTAATATAAACACTGAACACATCCAATTCTAATTACACTAGGTTTCAGAGTATATATAATATAATAATGTTATATTATATACTGTTTCTATACACTCTGAACATATTAAGTCTTAATTACACTAGATTTAAGAGTATATATAATGCAATAATGTTTTACATCAAGGTGGTTTCAGTGTATATATATTATATTATATATATAATGTTTGTATACACTCTGAACACATTAAGGAGGTTTCAGAGTGTATATATATTATATTATATTACATATATAATGTTTATATACACTCTGAACACATTAAGGTGGTTTCACTCTGTGACGTCTGACATTTTTGGGGTCAACGTCCAGTGACGAACCGCCGCCGTCACGTGACCAGTTTAAGGGTTATAACGTGTTTACACCGACCTCGTTCCCGGTACCGGAGCCAGACGACAGCGACCTCTGAGGGGACGTAAACCTGTGAGTGAGTCGGCGAAGATGTTGGAAGCTAGTCCGCACGGGGAGCGCCATCTTGGATTGTGACGTCAGACTACGGCGGCTCTGAAGGGGACAAAAGCGCGAGAGCTGCGTCCGGCCGTCCGTCGCGTTGTTTACGCGACATCATCCGCTCAATAGTTACTGCTGTTATGTTGCTATTGGAAGATTAATAGAATAATTAAAGTGTTTTAATTGTACCACTGTAAACTGTATAAAATAACATTATTTAAACTTAATTAGGGTAATTATTAATTCAATAACAATAAATCTAAAGGTTATAATAAGTGTCATGTTATGGACACTCAATATTTCTCAATATTTAATTATGAAAGTTATAATAATACATGCGTGAGTGAAAAATAGTATGAACAAAAAATAAATCCAGTGTTTGAATATTACTGTGTACTAACCCCATTCACTAAAGTATTTTATCAATTACTATGTTGAAATATTCGATTATTTACATTTCATGCAACTTTATAATTATACTACATCTCAGAAGAAAATACTTTCAGTATTTTTTACAATAGATACCTATTACATAAAATATATTATCTCTTGCAGTACTATTCTACTGATCTAAGTATACAACTATCTAAAACTGGCTCCTCATGAACTAATTAGTGATAAAAACATGTAATACACTACTATACTTTTACTTCAGTTCAGGAAGTGATGTGGAGCACTGTGAATTACTTTGTTATTAAAATGCAAAATCATAGCAGGAAACTTAATTAATTCAACCGTAAAATAAAATAAAATACCTTTATTAAACACCTTTAGTATGTTGTTACATACAAATAATGTGTTTTGTTGTGTTGCTGCTTCACACGATAGAAAGAGAAAATAAGAGAAAATATTTTTTTAAACATGAAACATTGAAATAGAAGAGAAGATCATTACAATAAATAGAAACTAACATTGTGGAAATTATAATAATAATTTCTTTAGCAAGTGCACAGAATAAAGCGATAAAAAAAGAGTAATGTCTCTTTGTAATATCGTTTCCAGATAACTCAGGCTGTTCTCATAGAAGATAAAGTTATCAAAAAGTATTTACTAAATATTTTCCTAAACCTAACAATTTGTTTCTGAAGACGGGAGTTTATTTTGAAAAGACCACATTAATGTAACGAGGGTAAAAACGCCCCAAAACATGTTCCTCTTTTTGTTGATGGCCAGACATCATATGAACTGACGTAGTTAAGGAACCTGAAGTGAACACCATGGAGGAGGACGATGTGCCCCCCCCCCCCTGCAGGAATGTGTCAGACATGTGCGGTTTCCTCCGCGTCTGAGGCCTCCATGCTAATTGGGTGCTGTTGTGTCTGGGCCAGCGAGCTTTTCCCAGGATGCCGTGCAGCTGCAGGACTCCTCCATACCTCCATACCTCATTACAGAGCGGCCTTACACACACACACACACACACACTCACACACACACACATATATATATATGTGATTATGCTGCACGCTGGCTAGAGTTACAATATGTTTGCAGGGCACGTCGGCCGATCCTTCGCACATCTGCTCCTGATCTGTCTCCCCTCCACCTTTTCTTTTGCATCTGGTTGTGTTTGCAGCACAGAATACGGCCGATCATTCCATATTCATTATTATTTCCCGAGGCGCTGAGGCCGTTGAGCTCTTTGGTGTTTCACGTGCCGGAGACC
The DNA here is from genome assembly GCF_029220125.1 of Pseudoliparis swirei. Taxonomy (NCBI): domain Eukaryota; kingdom Metazoa; phylum Chordata; class Actinopteri; order Perciformes; family Liparidae; genus Pseudoliparis; species Pseudoliparis swirei. The sequence goes on from NC_079389.1 coordinate 23,372,698, forward strand.
TGAGACCGGTTCTCTCACGCCCGGGTGACGGGAGATCTGGTCTGGGAGCAGAGACCCACTGCTGTGTGTGTGTGTGTGTGTGTGTGTGTGTGTGTGATAGCCCTCAGCTCCTGTTTCCTGGCCACCCAGTAGAGGTTGGTCATCCTGCTCTTTTTTTCTCTCTCTTCTGTTTGTTTTATTCTTGTGTGTGTGAATATCATGCTATAAAATACGTGAGTGATATGTGGAGTGTGTGACGTTAAGTCGGTTTCAACGTAGCGCAACAACGTAACGCAACAACGTAACGCAACAACGTAACGCAACAACGTAACACAACGCAACAACGTAACGCAACAACGTAACGCAACAACGTAACACAACGCAACAACGTAACGCAACAACGTAACGCAACAACGTAGCGCAACAACGTAGCGCAACAATGTAGCGCAACAACGTAGCGCAACAACGTAACGCAACAACGTAACGCAACGCAACAATGTAATGCAACAACGTAACGCAACGCAACAACGTAGCGCAACAACGTAACGCAACAACGTAACGCAACAACGTAACGCAACAACGTAGCGCAACAACGTAGCGCAACAACGTAACGCAACAACGTAGCGCAACAACGTAGCGCAACAACGTAGCGCAACAACGTAGCGCAACAACGTAGCGCAACAACGTAGCGCAACAACGTGGCGCAACAACGTGGCGCAACAACGTGGCGCAACAACGTGGCGCAACAACGTGGCGCAACAACGTGGCGCAACAACGTGGCGCAACAACGTGGCGCAACAACGTAACGCAACAACGTAGCGCGCAACGTGGTGCAACAACGTGGTGCAACAACGTGGCGCAACAACGTGGCACAACAACGTGGCGTAACAACGTGGCATAACAACGTGGCATAACAACGTAACGCAATGCAACAACGTAGCGCAACAACGTAGCGCAACAACGTAACGCAACAACGTAGCGCAACAACGTAACGCAACAACGTAACGCAACAACGTAGCGCAACAACGTAGCGCAACAACGTAGCGCAACAACATAGCGCAACAACGTAGCGCAACAATGTAGCGCAACAATGTAGCGCAACAACGTAGCGCAACAACGTAGCGCAACAACGTAACGCAACAACGTAACGCAACAACGTAACGCAACAATGTAACGTATATTCATATTTTATTTACACACAAGTGTTTTTGAATGAATATTTAAAACTTAATAGTGCTAAATGTACATGTATCTCCATGAAGAGACGTGACGGATAACAACTTTAGCGTCATCACCTCCGCGTTGACGCAACACTCTTCACGATCTATTTTGACCCTTAAAACCTCGGCAGCGAGATCTGACTGCTGAGCACCGATTGGCTTAAAAACTGTTTTTTTTCTTCTTCTTTTCAGGAGCTGAAATGTGGCGAGATCTTTTCCAGCCTCGTCTCTCCGGGACTCGGCGTGTTGAGCACCTGTCCGTCAGCCTGAGGAACGGAGCGTCAGCTCACAGCTCCGAGAGGCCGTCGGGCGACGAGTGAAGACGTTTCATCACAGACTCTCCTTTCATTGGTCCTCCTCACCGGGCTCTCTGCACCTCCTGCTCCTCCTCTCTGCACCTCCTGCTCCTCCATCCTCAAACATTTCATCGCCTCCTGCTGGGTCTTTATTGTCTCCTCTTGCTTGTCCGGTATTTCCATTTTATGATACTCCATAATTCTACTCTAAATGTATGTTATGGATTATCTTTTACCAGGAGTAACATTAAAGTGCTGAAAACATGAATACATAATTTACTACAACAATATAAGTGATATCTATTTGGGTATTTTATGTATATTCTGATTCTGATACATTTTTACATTTACTTTAGTCCACAGGGGGCGCCAGAACCAACACTACCACTTTAGTCCACAGGGTGCAGCAGAACCAACACTACCACTTTAGTCCACAGGGGGCAGAACCAACACTACCACTTTAGTCCATAGGGGGCAGCAGAACCAACACTACCACTTTAGTCCACAGGGGGCACCAGAACCAACACGACCACTTTAGTCCACAGGGGGCAGCAGAACCAACACTACCACTTTAGTCCACAGGGGGCACCAGAACCAACACTACCACTTTAGTCCACAGGGGGCAGCAGAACCAACACTACCACTTTAGTCCACAGGGGGCAGCAGAACCAACACTACCACTTTAGTCCACAGGGGGCACCAGAACCAACACGACCACTTTAGTCCACAGTGGGCAGCAGAACCAACACTACCACTTTAGTCCACAGGGGGCGCCAGAACCAACACTACCACTTTAGTCCACAGGGGGCACCAGAACCAACACTACCACTTTAGTCCACAGGGGCAGCAGAACCAACACTACCACTTTAGTCCACAGGGGGCAGAACCAACACTACCACTTTAGTCCACAGGGGGCAGCAGAACCAACACTACCACTTTAGTCCACAGGGGGCAGCAGAACCAACACTACCACTTTAGTCAGGATCTCTCGGGTGGACACCAACTACAGGCGTTCAACCAATCAGCTGCCAGCTTTAGCGCCTGTCCATCTGTCTCCGTGAGTGGCAGTTTTCTAAACCGGCAGGACGATGACGAGCGGAGCTGCTCAACGCTGATTGGCTGACGCAACTATGACTCACGCGTTTTTGCTGCCGGAGTTGGGAAATTTCAACTCGCGCGTCGACGAGCTGCGTCTGTTGGCTCTGTTCGCCCCTCTGTTGGCCTCTGTGCTGCTTCAAACGCGTCTGACGCGCTGCTCGCTGGAAAATACGCAGCTACGCAGCTTCTACGCAGCTTCTACGCAGCTTCTACGCAGCTTCTACGCAGCTGTTACGCAGCTGTGCATTGACTTTGCAAGTAGTCTCGACGCGCGTCGAAATTTCGACGCGTCCGGTGTGAACACACCATTAGTCCACAGGGGGCGCCAGAACCATCACTACCACTTTAGTCCACAGGGGGCGACAGCACCAACACTACCACTGTAGTCCACAGGGGGCGCCAGAACCAACACTACCACTTTAGTCCACAGGGGGCGCCAGAACCAATACTACCACTTTAGTCCACAGGGGGCGCCAGAACCAACACTACCACTTTAGTCCACAGGGGGCAGCAGAACCAACACTACCACTTTAGTCCACAGGGGGCGCCAGAACCAACACTACCACTTTAGTCCACAGGGGGCGCCAGAACCAACACTACCACTTTAGTCCACAGGGGGCGACATAACCAACCCTACATAAAGGTTCTCTTTGTGTTTTAACGTGTTTGTTTTCATCGTACATCTCTTTGCGTATTAAAAGGTGCGACATGAATAAATACAGTTCATTATCATTAACTAATATAATACATGTAAGTGTTCACATCTACACACAATTACATACACACACACACCATTATATTCACAGAGAATACTTAGATTACACACACATACACACACACACTGGGAGGAAAGT